>NW_004444259.1:56166-76361 GCF_000243295.1 Trichechus manatus latirostris
TTCTTTCCTTTTATTTATGTGGTGGATTACATTGATTGATTTTCTAATGTTGAACCATCCTTGCATACCTGGTATGAATCCTACTTGGTCGTGGTATATTATTTTTTGATATGATGCTGAATTTTATTGGGTAGAATTTTGTTGAGAATTTTTGCATCTATATTCATGAGAGATATTGGTCTGTAATTTTCCTTTTTTTTTTGGCATCTTTGCCTGCTTTTGGTATCAGGTGTATGCTGGATTCATAGAATGAATTTGGAAGTGTTGCTTCCTTTCTATGTTCTGAAATAATTTGAGTAGTACTGGTATAAGCTCTTCTCTGAATGTTTGGTAGAATTCTCCATTGAAGCCATCTGGGCCAGGGCTTTTTTTTGGGAGTTTTTTTTATTACCTTTTCAATCTCTTTTCTTGTTATGCTTCTGTTCAGATTTTCAACATAACTTTGTGTTAGTTTGGGTAGGTAGTGTGTTTCTAGAAATTTATCCATTTCCTCTAGGTTTTCAAATTTGTTGGAGTATAGTTTTTTATAATACTCTTATGATCCTTTTATTTCATTTGGGTCTGTTGTAACATCCCCCATTTCGTTTTTTATTTGTGTTATTTGCGTCCTCTCCTGTTTTTCTTTTGTCAGTCTGGCCAGTGGTTTGTTGATCCTTTCAAAGAACGAACTTTTGGTTTTGTTGATTCTTTCTATTGTTTTTCTATTATCTAGTTCATTTATTTCTGCTCTGTTCTTTATTATTTGCTTTCTTCTGATGGCTGTGGGCTTTGTTTTTGCTCTTCCCTTTCTGTTTGTTCAAGTTGTGTAGTTAATGTTTTAATTTTGTCCCTTTCTTCTTTTATGATGTGTGCATCTGTTGCTATAAATTGTCCTCTGAGGACTGCCTTTGCTGTTTCCCAAAGGTTTTGATATGATGTGTTTTCATTCTCGTTTGATTCTAGGAGTTTTTTGATTCCATCTCTGATTTCTTCTACTACCTAGTGGTTTATAAGCAGGGTGTTATTCAGTTTCCATGTGTGATAGTTAAGATTGTGTGTCAACTTGGCCAGGCCATGATTTTCCATGTTTGTATGTGATGACTCCTGTGATTGAATATGCTGTGAGTAGCCAATCAGATGAAAGGGAGTTTTCTTAGGGGTGAGGCCTGCATCTGAATATAAGCAGACGTTCTGTCTTTTTGCTCACTCTGGATCCTGCAGCTGCCTCCTGTTGTCTCACCTGTCTTTCTTGGGACTTGAACTGTCAGCTTATCTGCCGAACTTGGGATTCGTCAATCTTCACAGCCTGTGAGTGGAGCCCTGCTCTCTGACCTGCCGATCTTGGGCTCACCAGCTTCTGCGGCTGCATGAATTGGGAGAGGCCTTTACCCTGACCCATGGACTTGGGATCTTCTAGCCTCTACAATCGCGTAAGCTGTTTCCTTGATATAAATCTCTCTCTTAATATATTTATACGCTTTACTGGTTTTGCTTCTCTAAAGAATGCAGCCTAAGACATCATGTAATTGTTTTGTTTTGTTTTTTTTCCTTGCTCTTCCTGTTGTTAGTTTCTACCTTGATGGCGTGGTGGTCAGAGAAGATACTTTGTATTATCTCAACGTTTTGGATCTTGTTGAGGACTGCTCTGTGGCCCTAAGATGTGGTTTATTCTG
This sequence comes from Trichechus manatus latirostris, assembly GCF_000243295.1. Lineage (NCBI taxonomy): Eukaryota > Metazoa > Chordata > Mammalia > Sirenia > Trichechidae > Trichechus > Trichechus manatus. The sequence continues at coordinate 57,819 of NW_004444259.1, forward strand.
GAGAAAGTTCCCTGTGCATTGGAAAAGATTGTGTACTTTGCAGCTGTTGGGTGGAGTGTTCTCTATATGTCTGGGAGGTCAAGTTGGCTGATTGTGCCTTTTAGCTCTTCTGTATCTTTGCTAAGCTTCTTTCTAGATGTTCTGTCCTTTACCGAGAGTTGATGTGTTGAAGTCTCCTACTATTATTGTGGAACTGTCAATTTCTCTTTTCAGTGCTGTTACAGTTTGTTTTATGTATTTTGGAGCCCTGTCGTTGGATGCGTAGATGTTTATTATGGTTATGTCTTCATGGTGAATCGTCACCTTAATCGTGATATAGTGTCCTTCTTTATCCTTTATGGTGGATTTTGTTTTAAAGTCTGTTTTATCTGAGATTAGTATTGCCACTCCTGACTCTTTTTTGGTAGTTGTTTGCTTGATATATTTGATTTTTAATAAATTTACATCTTTGTGTCTAAGGTGTATCTCTTATAGACAGCATACTGATGGATCCTGTTTTTTAATCCATTCTGTAACTCTCCATCTCTTTATGGGTGCATTTAGGCAATTTATTGATAGGTATGAGTTTATTGCTGTCATTTTGTACTGCTTTTTTTCGTGGTGCCGACGTTTTCTTTGTTCCTGTTACTCTCCTGTGCTGAATTGCTTTTGTTTATGGATTTTTTTGATCATATGCTACCTCCTGAAATGTTGAACGTCGACCAATTCTTTTTGGTACAGTAACTCTGTGTATTTCTTCCATCTTCTTTCAATGATTTCTGCATCATTCAATATTTTGTCCGTAGAATCCTTCAGTATTGCAGCTCAAGGCTTGATTTTTTTTTTCTTCGGTTCTTTCAGCTTGAGAAATGCCAAGAGTGTTCTTCTCTTTTGATTTTCTAACTCCAGGTCTTTGCACTTGTCATTATAATACTTTACTTTGTGTTCTTGAGTTGCCCTTAGAAATCTTCTGTTCAGGTCTTTTACTTCATCATTTCTTCCATTTGCTTTAGCTACTCTATGTTCAAGAGCAAATTTGAGTCTCCTCTGACATCCATTTTGTTCTTTTCTTTCTTTCCTGTCTTTTTAATGACCTTTTGCTTTCTTTGTGTATGATATGATGTCCTTGATGTTATCCCACAACTCGTCTGGTCTTTGGTCATTAGTGTTGAATGCATCAAATCTATTCTTGAGATGGCCTCCAAATTCAGGTGGGGTATGCTCAAGGTCATATTTTGTCTGTTGTGGACTTGATTTAATTTTCTTCACCTTCACCTTGAACTTGCATATAAGGAATTGATGGTTTATTCTGCAGTCGGCCTCTGGCCTTGTGTCTGACTGATGATACTGAGCTTCTCCATTGTCTCTTTCCACAGATGTAGTAGATTTGATTCCTGTGTATTCCATCTGGTAAAGTCCACATGTATAGTTGCCATTTATGTTGTTGAAAAAAAGTATTTGCCATGAATAAGTCATTGGTCTTGCAAAATTCTATCATGCTATCTTTAATGTCATTTCTATTACCAAGGCCATATTTTCTGACTACCATCCTTCTTTGTTTCCAACCTTTTGTTTTCCAATTTTTATCAATGCATCTTGAGTGCATGTTTGATCAGTTTTGGACTACAGAAGTTGGTAAAAATCTTCAGTTTCTTTATCTGGTTGGTGCGTAAATTTGAATAATAGTCATATTAACTGGTCTTCCTTGTAGGTGTATAGATATTATCCTATCACTGACAGCATTGTACTTCAGGATAGATCTTGAAATGTTCTTTTTGATGATGAATGCGATGTCATTCCTCTTCAATTTGTCATTCCCAACATAGTAGACCATATGATTGTCTGATTCAAAGTGACCGATACCAATCCATTTCAGCTCACTAATGCCTAGGATATTGTTCTCTTTGCAGTTCATTTTGTTTTTAAAGAATTCCATTTTCCCTACATTCATACTTCGCACACTCTACATCCTGATTATTAATGTATGTTTGCAGCTGTTGCTTCTCATTTTGAGTCATGCCACGTCAGCAAATGGAGGTCCCAAAAGCTTTACTCCATTCATGTCATTAAGGTTGACTCTACTTTGAGGAGACAGCTCTTCCTCAGTCATATTTTGAGTGCCTTCCAACCTGAGAGGCTCATCTTCTGGCACTATATTAGACAACGTTCCACTGCTATTCATAAGGTTTTCACTGGCCAAGTTATTTATTTATTTATTTATTTTTTATTGTGCTTTAGATGAAGGTTTATGGAGCAAATTAGTTTCTCATTGAACAATTAATATACAATTTGTTTAGTGACATTGGTTGCCCTCCCCATGACATGTCAACACTTTCCCATTCTCAGACTTGAGTTCCCCATTACCAGCTTTCCTGTCCCCTCATGCCTTCTTGTCCTTGCCCTGGGTTGGTTTGCCCATTTAGTCTCATTTTGTTTTATATTCCTGTCTAATCTTTGGCTGAAGGGTGAACCTCAGGAGTGACCTCAGTACTGAGTTAAAAGGGTGTTCCAGGGCCATACTCTTGGGGTTGGCCAAATTGTTTTAGAAGTAGCTTGCCAGGTCCTTCTTCCTAGTCTGTCTTAGTCTGGAAGCTCCACTGAAACCTGTCTACCATGGGTGACCCTGCTAGTTTTTGAAATACCAGTGGCATAGCTTCCAGCATCACAGAAACATGCAAGCCACCACAGTATGACAAACTAACAGACAAGTGGTGGTCAATGTGATTAATGTCACTAAATCGTACACTTAATATGGTTAAAGTGGCATTTCTTGTTATATATATTGTACCATAATAAAAAATTTTTTGAAAGGTAATATCTTGGAATGCATACCTATGAATACTTACCTTTTGTCTTTTTTAAGCAATCATACACAGAAACGATACTACTACAGATTGTTTAATCATGACGATTATTACAATTTGGTGATGCCTTATCTTAATTGTAGGTTCATCTCTTGCAATGGATGAATATACCTCTGGAAGGGTGAACGTACATCCTAATCCCAATATAATGAAAGTGGTGTCACTAACATTCATCTGAAAAATCTGATTAAAAGTTATAATCAAGGTGGTCTGCTAAGTAAAAAAAAAACACTGTAGTTATAACCTTAGATGTTACTGAGCATCAGTCCTCTTAAATCGCATGTCTTATGAGAAGTGAAAGAATGACAACAAAGTAAACAGACTATACCCGACAAAGCAGAATTCATGATCCAGTCAGAACAAGAATTGAAAACAAGCTAGAATATCATTGAAGAGTTAAAGGAGGATGTTGGTAAATGCAGCAAGCATGAACAGTTACAAAGAAGAATTATTGCAAAATATTAAAAATATAAGACTTCAAATAAATACCTTGATGGGTGGTTAATAACAGAATGGATCCATGTGAAGAACGAATTAATAAACTGGAATACCAGTTGAATGATTCTCCCAAAAGGCACTAGGAAGGGATAAAGAAATGGAAAATATGGGGGAAAAGTTAATAGACATTTAGGATGGAATGAGAAGTGTTAATTCAGTATAATAAGAGCCTCAGAAGGAGAGAAACAAAAGTATCAACACTCTCCCTTTCTCGACCTTGGGTTCCCCATTACAGCTTTCCTGTCCCCTCCTGCCTTCTCATCTTGCCCCTGAGTTGGTGTGCCCATTTAGTCTTGTTTTGTTTTGTTTATGGGCCTGTCTGCTCAGTCAAGAAAACTGTAGTTACAACCTTAGATGTTATTGAACATCAGTCCTCTTAAATCACATGTCTTATGAGGGGGTAAGTAATTCAAGAAATAAAGACCAAGTATTTCTCAGTCTTAAAGGAATATGAAAGACCTTAGTTTGAAAGGATTCAGAGTTTGCAAAACAGAATATAGAAGATAAAATCTGTATCTAGACACATAATAGTAAAATTTAAAAATATCAAGACAAAGAGAAGACTCTAAAAGTTCCTAGCAAGAAAAAGCAGATCACCTACAAAGGAAGAAAATTAGATTGACATCTTAGTACTCAAAGGAACCTTAGGTGCAAGAAGTGGAGTGTTATTTGTCAAAGTGTTGAGAGAAAAGAACTTGGAACCTAGAATTTTATACCTAGCTAAATGTCATTTAAATGTAAGAATGAATATTCTCAGGCATACAAGGCCTCAGAAAGTTTATGAGACAAAGTCTCTCTTTGAAGCAAGTCCAATAAAACAGTACGTACAATAATTATAAATGAATTGATTTCCCCAGGTGCTTTTCACAAGTGTTTCTGTTCATTTCTCAGATCCATTAACTTCCCTCTTACTTTGGTGGCATCTGCAGGATTGAGTTCTTGGGAGGGAGCCAGTGTCTGAAATTTGTATCTGTCTTTGTAGGAACCTCAAGTGGCTCATTTCTATTATTCTGACAGTCTTATCTCTCCAGCTAAGCTTATAAGTTACCTGAGGACATTATATTATTTATTCACTTCTGTTTTCCTAGTGGTACTTGTCGCAGGACTCTGTACGTGGTAGGTTTTCACTAAATGTCTTTGGCATGAAGGAAGGAAGAAAGAGAGGACGAGAGGGAGGGAGGGAGGGAATTATGAGGCTGGATCATGAAGCTGGGTCTGCTTCCATTCAAGAGAATAGTTGTCCTTTCCATTTTGTGAGCAGAGAGTTAAGTGACATCCGAATGTGTGTCAATAGTTTTCACTGCAGCAGACCATATCTCTTGCATTAAGTCTATTAGTGACTTGAGGATAATTGAGCATTATTTATTTCACCACCAACATATTAAAGGTGACCTGATTATTTTGACTTCACTTAAATTAATGATTTACTTGTTTTTTCTAGGACTTAGTGTGATGATAGTGTCAGGAGCTGGTGATACATCAAACCCTCAAGCTCCCTCTGTCATTCAAGATGGAAAGTGATATGCTTGCATGCCAGTCACATTCCCAAGGCAGGAGTAAGAAGAGAAAGTAATCCACAAGAGTTTTGTTTTGTCTGGAACTGTCAATGCATTGCCATAGGGCTGGTGAAAATCTCCTTTCCTTACTCCTCAAGAAGGCAATTCTTTTTGCTTATCTGTGGCTGTGTAACGAGTACCCACTGAGGCAGTATAGGTAATGCACACTTGTTGACATTCAAGCTGTAAGAACTCAGCCTTGAATCAGACACGTTTAGTAGCCAGGGAAGAGTTGCCTGAGTGGATAGTGTTCCACACTTTTCTTTTCCTTGGCATTATTTGCTGGTGTTTGAGGACAGGAAGAGCAAGAGACAGCAGGACTGAGAGGGGCATCAGAGTTATTCGTTTATACCCTTCCCGTAGGGAAATGCCACCTTTGACACCCATCTAAAATGCATTTGTATATGTTTAAAGTGTTTTCCTGTGAACTATTTTTAAACTTTCCAGTTATCAGGTTGTTGTAAATCCCAAATAAAAGGGGCTGAAGCAGAACAGAAAATGACAGTGACAGGCCCCAAAACACATATATGACACATGCACATCCCAGAGGTCAACATTATCATCAGCAGTAAATGCCAGCAGAGTTCCTTCCCACCATCCTCTGCTCTATACCTTCTCACCCCTGATTCAGTTCTTGATTATGTGTTTTTAACATTGGTTTGAGGTTGTTAGCAGAGACTCTGGCATCTGGAATTAATTGAGTGACTGCTCAGGTACTTGAAATTCTTACTAAAAATTGCAGGAAATCATGTAACATTTGGGTGCCATGTAGATTTAATTTGGTAGTCCTTGAGCACTGCTCAGTGCAAATCCAGCCCTGGGCAGTGCTCAGGTACACCCAGCACTGCGAATGAGGGGCCAGGGGAGGAGCTTCAAAGCAGGTGGCCTTGGGGACTCACCTGAAATAATGGATAGAATTTCAACAGGCAGAGGCATTACACGAGGCAGGAACAGCTTGAGTAAAAGTAACAAGGTGAGAAATCATAGGGTTCATTTAGGGCTAGTAGTAGTCCCCATGTATTGAGTGATTCATTATTCTGTGCTGTGCTTAGTAGCAGACCCTCTAAGCAGCAATCTAGTTTTTGACCCTACCCATGAAGCATAACCTGAGGAGCCCTTAATGAAATTGATTCAGGTGGAAACTTTTTAAAAGGTTTTATTTTGAATTCATTTTAGACTTGCAAAATTGTTGCAGAATTAGTCCATACAGGTCCCTTCATCCAGCTTTACCAAATGTTAACATCTTACATAATCAGAGTAAATATGCAAAACCAGGAAACTCATGTTGACACAATATAATTAACATATTTATAGACCTTACTCAAATTTCACCAGTTGTCCCACTAATGTCCTTTTTCTAGTCCAGGAGCCAATCTAGGATCCCATTCTGATTTGGGGCAGCTCATCAGTCTTTCTTTGCCTTCATGGCCTTGATGGTTTTGAAGAGTACTAGTTAGTTATTTTGTAGAATGTTCTTCAGTTTGGGCTTGTCTGATGTTTTCTTATGATTAGATTGCATTTATGCTTTTCTGGCAAGAAGATCATAGAAGAGATGTTTTCTCAGTGCATCGTATCAGGGGGTTCATCAGGTCTGTGTGTCTCATTATTGATGATGTTAACTTTGATCACTTGTTTATGAGGGTATCTGCCAGGTTTCTTCACTATAGAGTTACAATTTTTTCCTTTGTAAATGGTGGAGGGGGGCAATAAAGTGGCAATAAGAATTTCATGGAGAGATAGTTTGGGACTATGCAAATATCCTGTTTATCATCATACTTTTGCTTACTAATTTTAGCATCCATTGACAATTCTTGCTTGTAACACTTACCACTGTGGTGTTTCTATTTCCATCATTGTTTCTGAATTTATTAATTGGAATTCTGTGGTAAGGAAGAGCTGTCCCTTCTCCTTTGTTCCCTCCCTTCTTCTTTCCTTCCTTTGTAGCACATAAACTCTTAGATGTTTATTTTATTTTATGGATTATAACTATCATTATTTATTTTGTTGTTTAAATAGTCCCAGATTTGGCTGTTGAGAGCTCCTTCATGTTGTCTCCTTCTGATTTTTTTTTTTTTTTTTTTTTTTTTAGCATTTCTTTACTTCCTGGCACCACAAATGTTCCAGGCTCATCTTATATTTTCTTTGACCCAGTCCTGGAATCAACCACCTCCCCCACAGAGCCCTGATTCCTTTTACTGGAGTATGGTGTTAGAGCTCTCTCTATCTATATCCATCCATCCATCCATCCATCCATCCAACTATCTATCTTAAAAAAGAGTTCATACTGATACCTTTGGTTTTTTTTTTTTTAAGGAAATCTTTTGATATATTTGGGTTTCTGTTTTAATTAATTTTAATTGAGTACAGTATTATTATAAACAAAATGGATTAAAATCTATATATATATATGAAATGTCTTCCCCCAGATGTGTTAATAAATGCTGTGGCAGAATATGAAATAGTTTTTATTGTGAATAAGGATAAAAACACATTTAAGCCAGCTAATTCATAGACCTTAGAAAAGATTGCATTACATGACCTTGTCATAAGGAAAAATCCAAGAAAAATTCCAATTAACCCCAACATGGTTGGGCTAAATTTCTTTCTTCCTTTTCTTTTTCTTTGCAGTGTATATATTTTATTGCTGAATTTGTTTTTTTTTTTTTTAATTGTGTTTTAGGTGGAAGTTTACAGAGCAAATTAGTTTCTCTTTCAATAATTTATACACAAATTGTTTCGTGACATTGGTTGCAATCCCTGCACTGTGTCAGTACTCTCCCCTTTTCCACCCCAGGTTCCCTGTTTCCATTCATCCAGTTTTTCTGTCCCTTCCTGCCTTCTCATCTTTGCTTTTGGGCAAATATTGCCCAATTGGTTTTGTATACTTTATTGATCTAAGGAGCATGTTCCTCTCGTGTGTTATTGTTTGTTTTATGGGACTGTCTAATCTTTGACTGAAAGGTGGACTTTAGGAGTGACTTCAGTTCTGAGTTAGCAGGGCATCTGGGGGCCATAGTCTCGGGGGTTCCTCCAGTCTGTGTCAGACAAGTAAGTCTGGTTTCTTTTGTGAATTTGAATTTTGTTCTACCCTCTATTGTGATCCCTGTCAGAGCAGTCGGTGGTAGCTGGGCATCATCTAGTTCTTCTGAGCTCAGGCTGGTAGAGGCTGTGGTTCATGTGGTCCATTAGTCCTTTGGATTAATATTTCCCTTGTGTCTTTGGTTTTCTTCATTCTGCTTTGCTCCGGATGGGATGAGACCAGTAGATGTATCTTAGATGGCTGGTTGCAAGCTTTTAAGACCTGAGACGCTACTCACCAAAGCAGGATGTAGAATATTTTCTTTATAAAGTATGTAATGCAAGTTGAGCTAATTGTCCCCTGAGACCATGGTAGCCGGCCTTCAGCCTCAGTAACTCGGTCCCTCAAGGTGTTTGGATGTGTCTAGGAAGCTTCTGTGACTCTGCCCCCTTTGTGATCTATTAGATATATGAATATACATGCCGTATATACAAATAGGAGCCCTGGTGGTGTAGTGGTTAAGAGCTCGGCTGCTAACCAAAAGTTCGGCAGTTCAGATCCACCAGCCGCTCCTTGGAAACCCTATGGGGGCAATTCTACTCTGTCCTATAGGGTCTCTATGAGTCAGAACCAACTCAATGGCACCTAACAACAACAACATACAAATATGTATGTAAAAATATCCACAGCCTAACCTTTATATGTACGTGGGTATACTCTTATACACCCTCCTTCCTCTATTCAGTATACATATCTACCTGTGCTGATACTTTTGATTTTAATCTAACAGAACAGAACTCATTTTAGCCTTTCTCCTTTGCTTATTTTAAACTCCTTTCTCCAATAGTGAGAAAGCTGATACTCATCTAAAATATATTCACATATTTGATAAACTCTAATATACACACAGCAGTTTCAGAATCACTAACCCATAACCTTGTGAAAAATAAATTTACTAGCTAGAGTGCAGTATTTGTGGATGATTAATTTTGTCTTTAGCCTTACAGTAGACACCAATCCGAATACTGTTTTTGTGCATGGAGGACCAGAAGTAGATGGTACTTTGGGGCCTTTTGGGAGATAGAGGAGTGCTCATTTCAGTATGTTTGGTTTTGTGATCCTGTGGTTTGCCCAACTCCTGTTGGTGGTTGGCTTTCTTTTTTCTTTAAAAAACACTGTCTTTTGGTGTATTGGAAGGAACCCTGGTGGCGCAGCAGTTAAAGCGCTTGGCTGCCAACCAAAAGGTTTGGCAGTTCAAACCCACCAGCCACTCTGGGGGAGAAAGATGTGGCAATCTGCTTCCGTAAAGATTACAGCCTTTGAAACCCTATAGGGCAGTTCTACTCTGTTGCTATGAGTCAGAATTAACTCGATGGCAACGGGTTTGATTTTTTTTTTTTTTTTTTTGGTTTGGTATATTGAGACCAGTAGATCTTCAAAATAAACTGCTTGGTGAGAAAATATCCCACCATCATGGTAGGGAACTCAGTGCTGTATTTAATGCCTTTGGGAAATTCATGATACAGTAAATACAAAGACATATATCACAGACCCCAATACCCAGACCTCCACTCCCACAGCACCATGACAATGCAAGCAACCAAATCCAGAGTATGGGAGTTCTATAGGACAAATGTTCTAATTTCACCGACAAATAAATGGTATAAAAATGGGATGGGGGGGTTGTTACAGATTCAAAGAGCCTTAATAAACATGTTAGCCACCCCCCCCCGCCCCACCAAAAGAAGTATTTTAACATTCAGTGTTTTCATTTATTTTTCAACAACTATTTACTAACTATTTATTGGACTAAGGATTGTCCCTTGCCCATAGATCCCAGCCTTCCTGGGGCTCACATTCACATGGTGGAGGGGGACAATAAAGTGGCAAACCAATACGTAAGTAAACAATTTCAAATTGTAATAAGTGCCTGAAGGAAATGATGAGAGTGTTGAGATAGAGAATTCCTTTAGGTAGTAGGGTTTGGGTCTCTGAGGAGGTGCCTTATGAGCAAAGGCCTGAAAGAAGAGGAAGATGCAGCCAACCAAGAAACCAAGGCAAGAGTGTTCCAGACAGAGGTAGCAGCAAGCACAAAGCCCTGAGACAGAGAGGAGCCCGAGGAATTTGAGAGACCCAGGGAAGGCTGGAGCATAATACCGAGAGGGAGAGGGGTTGGCAATGCGGTCCAAGAGTTCAGCAAAAACCAGCTCTTTTAGGCCGTTCTGAGAAGTTTGGATTTTACTCTAAGTGCAATGGTAAGTAACTGAGATGTTTGAAATAGGAAGGTAGCATGATTTGATTTATGTTTTAAGAGAATCATCTTGTCTGCTGTGTGTAAAATAGACTGTAGGGGAGCAGGGCAAAAGTACAGGGGCCAGTTAGGAGGCTTTTGCAACAGTCAAGGCAGGGGGTGATGGTGACTTGGACTGGAGTGGCTGTGGAAATGGAAAGCAGAGGACAGAGACCGTCTTTTTCCTTTCTTTCATTATTATGAGCTCTAACAGAGTTGGAATCATAGTATAGGTATATTTTTGTATCACATTTTTAAAATCCTTTTTTTGGGATGTAATATAGTTTACTGTTCCTCTAATGTTGGATGATTAGTTTTTTATTTTGGGTTTTATGCTTTGTTTTATTTTTGTAATTACCATAGCACTACAGTGAACATCTACTTGAATATGGTTTTTTATTAGCTTTTGAGTTATTTGCATAGGATAGATTCTTATAAGTGGAATTACTGGGATAAAGGTATCATGCAGGGCTCATGATGCCTATGTTAAATTGCTTTCTAAAAGGGCGGTACAGGCATATCTCAGAGACATTGTGAGTTTGGTTCCAGACCACTGCAATAAAGCAAGTCACATGAATTTTTTGGTTTCCCAGTGCATATAAAAGTTATGTTTACACTATACTGTAGTCTATTAAGTGTGCAATAGTGTTACATCTAAAAAATGTAGATACATTAATTAAAAAGTACTTTATTGCTAAAAAACGCTGACCATCATCTGAGCCTTCAGTGAATCAATCTTTTTGTTGGTGGAGAGTCTTGCCTCAATGTTGATGGCTGCTGACCAGTCAGGGTGGTGGTTGCTGAAGGTTAGGATAGCTTTGACAATTTCTTAAAATAAAGACAACAATGAAGTTTGCTGCATCGATTGACTCTTCCTTTCACGAAAGATTTCTCTGTAGCATGCGATGCTGTTTGATAGCATTTTCCCCACAGTAGAACTTCTTTCAAAATTGGAGTCAATCCTCTCAAACCCTGCTGCTGCTTTATCAACTAAGTTTATGTAACATTCTAAATCCTTTGTTGTCATTTCAACAACGTTCACAGCATCTTCACCAGGAGTAGATTCCATCTCAAGAAACCACTTTCCTTTGCTCATCCATAGAAGCAACGCCTCATCCGTTAAAGTTTTGTCATGAGATTGCAGCCATTCAGTCACATGTTGAGGCTCCACTTCTAATTCTAGTTCTCTTGCTATTTCCACCACATCTTCAGTTACTTCCTCCACTGAAGTCTTGAACCTCTCAAGGTCATCCATAAGGGCTGAAATCAACTTCTTTCAAACTCCTGTTAATGTTGATATTTTGACCTCCTCCCATGAATCATGACTGTTCTCAATGACATCTAGAATGGTGAATCCTTTTCAGAAGGTTTTCAATTTACTTTGCCCAAATCCATCAGAGGAAACGCTATCTATGGCAGCTACAGCCTTACTAAATGTATTTCTTAAATAATAAGACTTGGAAGTTGAAATTACCCCTTGATCCGTAGGCTGCAGAATGAATGTTGTGTTAACAGGTATGAAAACAACATTAATCTCCTTATACATCTCTATCAGAGCTCTTGGGTGACCAGGTGCATTGTCAATGAGCAGTAATATTTTGAAAGGAATCTTTTTTTCTGAGCAGTAGGTCTCAACAGCGTGCTTAAAATGCTCAGTAAACCATGTGCTGTCATCTAGGCTTTGTTTTTTCATTTATAGAGTACAGGCAGAGTAGATTTAGCATAGTTCTTAAGGGCCCTAGGATTGTCAGAATGGTGAATGAGCATTGGCTTCAACTTAAAGTCACCAGCTGCATTAGCCTCTAACAAGAGAGTCAGCCTGTCCTTTGAAACTTTGAAGCCAGGCATTGACTTCTCCTGTCGAGCTATGAAAGTCGTATCTAGAATATATAAAGGACATTCAGAACCCAACAGTAAAAAAAAAAGAAATCCAATTAGAAATTGGCCAAAACACATAGACATTTTACCAAAGAGGATATGCACATGATAAATAAGTACATGAAAGATGTTCAACAACACTAGCCATAAAGGAATGCAAATTAAAACTACAATGAGGTATCACTACATACGTATTAGGATGCCTAAACTAAAAAAAGTAGTGATAACATGTAATATTGGTGAGGATATGGAGAAACTGGATCTCTCATACATTGCTGGTAGACATGTAAAATGGTACAGTTACTCTAGAGAAGAGTATGACATTTTCTTTTAAAACAAAACATGCAATTAGCATATGACCCAGCAACTACACTCCTGGGCATTTATCCCAGAGAAATGAAAACTCATGATCTCAAAAAATGTATATACAAGTGTTCATAGCAGCTTTATTCATAATAGCCCCAAACTGGAAGCAATGCAAATGTCCTTCATTGGGTTAATGGATAAACAAACTCTGGTACATCCATACCGTGGAATACTGGCAATAAAAAGGAATGAACTAGTGATATAGTGATATATGCAACATCCTGGATGGCATTCAAGGGCATCATGGTTAAAGGAAAAGAAAAACCAATCTCTAAATGTCAAAGGTGTTCCGTCCTTTTTTCTATAGTGTATGTATTACATATTCTCATAACGACCCCATGTGTGCAGAGTAGAACTGCTTCATAGGGTTTTAGAAGCAGATCTCCAGGCCTGTCTTCCAAGGTGCATCTGGCTGGATTCGAACCGCCAACCTTTTGGCCTGTAGTCCAAAGCTTAACCCTTTGCATTACCCAGGGACTCCTATTATGTATATAGTATATGCGTTACAGCTGCATGCAAAGCCTACAAGACAATGTCATAATATTTGCTTTCAGTAGTCCTATGTATTTTAAAATATTAAGAGGAACAAAATTAGTCTTTTCTGTTTACCCAGATGTTTACTATTTCTGCTTTATTTTCTTAAACAAGAATCTGAATTTCCATCTGGAATCATCTCCCTTCAACTTGAAGAACTTCCTTTTGTCAAGAGGTTGAGACTTCTCGAAGCAGCAGTGTTATGGCTTCTAAAGCCACAAGGATCACTACTGTGGCTGCTTGATTGGCTTGTACTACTTCCATAGATTTGGCCACTAACGAGACAACAAGCCCAAGTGGATTCAGTTTATTACTTAGACAGCAACAGCAAGATCAGTTCAGCATTAGCTCCCCATAACCTTATTCCACAGGATAACACTAAACCAGAGGGGCCAGGTGGATAGTGGGTTGCTCTGCTACTGAGGAATCAACTCTAAACTGCAGACAAGTTTTTTTAAAAAACTTTTTATTGTGCATTAAGTGAACGTTTAGAGAACAACTTAGCTTCGCATTCAATAGTTTGCACATAAAGTGTTCCATGACATTGGTTTCATTCCCCAAAATGAATTTCCGCCCTAGCTTCTCCAATCCCTTTTGTGCTGATTTTCTAACCTTTCCTGCCTTCTTGTCTTTGCTTTTGGGTAAATGTTGCCCTTTTGGTCTCATATAATTAATTGTTCTAAGTAGCACTTTACTCTCGAGTGTTATTGTTTATTTTATGGGCCTGTCTGTGGTTTGGCTGGAAGGTAGTCATGCTTCTGTCATTTGTTGTACTGTGGTGGCTTGCGTGTTCCTGTGATGCTGGAAGCTATGCCACTGGTATTTCCAATACCATCAGGGTCATCCATGATGGAAAGGTTTCAGCTGAGCTTCCAGACTAAGACAGACTAGGAAGAAGGACCTGGTTATCTACTTCTGAAAAAAATTAGCCAGTGAAAACTTTATGAATAGCAGTGGAACATTGTCTGGTACAGTGCCGGAAGATGAGCCTCTCAGATTAGAAGGCACTCAAAAGACGACGAGGAAGAGCTGCTTCCTCAAAGTAGTGTCGACCTTAATAATGTGGATGGAGTCAAGCTTTTGGGACTTTCATTTGCTGATGTGGCACAACTCAAAATGAGAAGAACCAACTGTAGACATCCATTAATAAGAGAAACATAAAATGTACAAAATATGACTGTAGGAAAATTGGAAATTGTCAAAAATGAAATGGAATGCATAAACATCAATATTCTAGGTGTTAGTGAGCTGAAATGGACTGGTATTGGCCATTTTGAATTGGACAATCATATGGTCTACTATGCTAGGAATGAAAAATTGAAGAGGAAAGGTGTTGCAGTCATCATTAAAAAGAACATTTCAAGATATATCCTGAAGTACAACACTGTCAGTGATAGGATGATATCTATACACCCACGAGGACAACCAGTTAATACGACTGTTATTCAAATTTACACACCAACCACTAAGGTCAAAAATGAAGAAATTGAAGATTTTTACCAACTTCTGCAGTCTGAAATTGATTAAACATGCAGTCAAGATGCATTGATAATTACTGGTGATTGGAATGTGAAAGTTGGAAACAAAGAAGAGGGAACAGTGGGTGGAAAATATGGCTTTGGTGATAGAAATGATGCCAGAGACTGCATGATAGAATTTTGCAAGGCCTATAATTTCTTCATTGCAAATACCTTTTTTCAAACAACATAAACAGCAGTGATAAATGTGGACCTCACCAGATGGAATACATGGGAATCAAATCAACTACATCTGTGGAAAGAGATGATGGAAAAACTCAATATCATCAGTCAGAACAAGGCCAGGGGCTGACTGCAGAATAAACCATCAGTTGCTCATATGCAAGTTCAAGTTGAAGCTGAAGAAAATTAGAAAAAGTCCACGAGAGCCAAAGTATGACCTTGAGTATATCCCGTTTGAATTTAGAAACCATCTCAAGAATAGATTTGGTGCACTGAACACTAACAACCGATGACCAAACAAGTTGAGGAATGATATCAAGGACATCATACATGAAGAAAGCAAGAGGTTATTGAAAAGAAAGACCAAAAGGGATGTCAGAAGAGACTCTGAAGCTTGTTCTTGAACGTAGAATAGCTAAAACAAAAGGAAGAAATGACGAAGTAAGAGAGCTGAACAGAAGATTTCAAAGGGAAGCTTGAGAAGACAAAGTAAAGTATTATAATTAAATGTGCAGAGATCTGCAGTTGGAAAACCAAAAGGGAAGAACATGCTCAGCATTTCTCAAGCTGAAAGAACTGAAGAAAAAATTCAAGCCTCGAGTTGCAGTATTGAAGGATTCTACTGGGAAAATATTAAACGGTGCAGGAAACATCAAAATAAGATGGAAAGAATACACAGAGTCACTGTACCAAAATATTGGTCAATGTTCAACCATTTCAGGAGGTAGCATATGATCAAGAACCAATGGTACTGAAGTAAGAAGTCCAAGCTGCACTGAAGGCACTGGTGAAAAACAAGGCTCCAGGAATTGACAGAATACCAACTGAGATGTTTCAACAAATGGATGCAGTGCTGGAAGTGCTCACTTGTCTATGCCAAGAAGTTTGGAAGACAACTATCTGGCCAACTGACTGGAAGAGATCCATATTTTTGCCCATTCCAAAGAAAATTGATCCAACAGAATGTGAAAATTATTGAACAATATCATTAATATCACAGACAAGTAAAATTTTGCTGAAGATCATTCAAAAGCAGTTGCTGCAGTACATCAACAGTTAACTGCTAGAAATTCAAGCCGGATTCAGAAGAGGACATTGTTATGGATTGAATTGTGTCCCCCCAAAATTTTTGTGTCAACTTGGCTAGTCCATGATTCCCAGTATTGTGTGATTGTCCACCATTTAGTCATCAGATGTGATTTTCCTATGTGTTGTAAATACTACTTCTATGAAGTTAATGAGGTGGGATTAGAGGCAGTTATGTTAATGAGGTAGGACTAAATCTACAAGATTAACTTGTGTCTTAAATCAATCTCTTTTGAGATGTAAAAGAGAGAAGTAAGCAGAGAGACATGGGGATCTCATACCACCAAGAAAGAAGCACTGGGAGCATAGCATGTGCTTTGGACCCAGGGTCCCTGTGCTGAAGCTCCTCGACCAGGGGAAGATTGATGACAAGGACTTTCCCTCAGAGCCAACAGACAGAGAAAGCTTTGCCCTGGAACTGGCGCCCTAAATTTGGACTTCTAGTCTCCTAAACTGTGAGAAAATAAATTTCTCTTTACTAAAGCCATCCACTTGTGGTATTTCTGTTATAGCAGCACTAGATAACTAAGACAGATGTGGAACAAGGGATATCATTGCTGATGTCAGATGGATCTTGACTGAAAGCAGAGAATACCAGAAAGATGTTTACCTGTGTTTTATTGACTATGCGAAGGCATTTGACTGTGTGGATCATAACAAATTATGGATAACATTGTGAAGAATGAGAGTTCCAGGACATTTAATTGTGCTCATGAGGAACCTGTACTTAGACCAAGAGGCAGTGGTTTGAACAGAATAAAGGGATACTGAGTGGTTTAAAATCAAGAAAGGTGTGGGTCAGGGTTATATCCTTTCACTGTACTTATTCAATCTGTCTGCTAAGCAAATAATCCAAGAATCTGGACTATATGAAGAAGAATGTGGCATCAGGATTGGAGGAAGACTCATTAACAACCTGCAATACACAGATGACGCAACCTTGCTTACTGAAAGTGAAGAGGACTTGAAGCACTTACTGATGAAGATCAAAGACTACAGCCTTCAGTATGGATTACACTTGAACATAAAGAAAAGAAGAATCCTCACAACTGGACCAATAAGCAACATCATGATAAACAGAGAAAAGACTGAAGTTGCGAAGGATTTCATTTTACTTGGATCCACAATCAATGTGCCTGGAATCAGCAGTCAAGAAATCAAACAACATATTGCATGGGCAAATCTGCTGCAACAGACCTCTTTAAAGTGTTAATAAGCAAAGGTGTCACTTGAAGGACTAAGGTGTGCCTGGCCCGAGCCATGATATTTTCAGTCGCCTCGTGTGCATGCGAAAGCTGGACAATGAATAAGGAAGACCGAAGAAGAACTGATGCCTTTGAATTATGGTGTTGGTGAAGAATATTGAATATACCACGGACTGCCAGAAGAACAAACAAATCTGTCTTGGAAGAAGTACAGCCAGAGTACTCCTTAGAAGCAAGGATGGCAAGATTTCACCTCACATACTTTGGACCTGTTGTCAGGAGAGATCTGTCCCTGGAGTAGGATATCATGCTTAGTAAACCAGAGGAAGATCCTCAATGAGATGGATTGACACAGTGGCTGCAACAATGGGCTTAAGCATAACAAGATCGTGAGGATGGCGCTGGACCGGGCAGTGTTTCATTCTGTTGCACACAGGGTTGCTATGAGTCAGAACTGACTGAACAGCACCTAACAACAACATGGTTTGGCTGAAAGGTGGTCCCCAGGAATGGCTTCAGTTCCAGTTCAGAAGAGTGTCTTAGGGCCATAGTCTCGGGGTTCCTCCAGTTTCTGTCAGATCAATAAGTCTGGTCTTTTTTGTGAATTTGATTTTTTTTCTACATCTTTCTCCTGCTCTGACCTGGACCCTCTGTTTGTTATACCAGTCAGAGCAATTGGTGGTGGTAGCTGGGCACCATTTAGTTCTTCTGGTCTCGAGGTCATGTAGGCTGTGGTTCATGTGGTCCATTAGTCCTTTGGACTAATTGCTTCCTTGAGTTTTTGGTTTTCTTCAATCTCCTTTGCTCAGGATGGTAAGAGACCAATAGTTGTATCTCAGATGGCAAGCTTTAAGACCCCAGAAGCTACTCCCCAAAGTAGGATGTAGAACATTGTCATAATGAACTGTGTTGTACCAATTGACTTAGATGTCCCCTGAGTCTATGGTCCTTCACCTTTAAGCCTAGGAACTTCATCCAGTGAGGTGTTTATGGCTAAAAAGTTTCTCTGGAGGCAGGGCTAAGATGGCGGCATAATCAGACACTTCCGGTGGGTCCTCTTACAACAAAGACCCGAAAAAACAAGTGAATCGATTATATATGACAATCTAGGATCCCTGAACATCAAAGGCAAAGTTGAGGAATCTGACTGACAGGGGGAGGGAGAGATGGTTCAGAAGCAGCGAGGAGTTGCCAGACCTGACACGGCAGGAGATGGAGCTCTTCAGCCCGGATCAACTTGGGGGTGAGCAGTGAGGCAGGCAAGCAGTGGCGCTTGGGAGGCATTTTCCACACTGGGAGAGACCCAGTGGCAGAGTCCACTTGGCTATCCAGAACCATGAGAAGCAGCCCTCGACTGGCAAAAGATAAGTATTTGCGTCTGGCCTACCGTGCGTATCAAAAACATCCCTCTTAGGGAAAAACCTCTCTCCCATTTACCTCCCTACTCCCTGCTCTGCACTGGGTTCAGAATGGCTTCAGCGATTGCCGAGTCCCCTGGGCCGGAAGTAGGACCCATCATGCGCCCTGAGCCATTCTCCCGGCCTTGGAGAGGGAACAAATTAACAAAC
>NW_004444259.1:82485-86351 GCF_000243295.1 Trichechus manatus latirostris
AGTAAAGGAGAATGAAGAATACCAAAGACACAAGGAAAGTATTAGCTCAAGAGACAGAAAGTGCCACATAAACCAGAGACTTCATCAGCCTGAGATCAGAAGAACTGGATGGTGCCTGACTACTACCCATGACCGCCCTGACAGGGAATACAACAGAGAGTCCCTGATGAAGTGGGAGAAGGGTGGGATGCAGAACTCAAATTCTAGTAAAATGTCCAGACTTAATGGTCTGACTGAGACTAGAGGAACACCAGAAAGCATAGCCTCTGGACTCTCTGTCAACCCAGAACTAAAACAATTCCTGAGGCCAACTCTTCAGACAAAGATTGGATTGGACTGTGGGAAATAAAATGATACTCATGAAGGGTATGCTTCTTAGCTCAAGTAGATACATGAGAACAAATCGACAGCTTCTGTGCAGAGGTGAGATGAGAAGGCAGAGAGGGTTAGGAGCTGGTTGAATGGACACGGGAAATCCGAGGTGGAAAAGAGGAGTGTGCCGTCACAGGATAGGGGGAGCAATTAGGGTCCCATAACAATGTATGTATAAATTTTTGTATGAGAGACTAACTTGAATTGTAAACTTTCACTTAAACTACAACAATAAAAAAAAAAAAGTCACCAGAACCAAAAACCAAAAAAAAAAAGAAGTTGCCATGACTGTGGCCCTTGTGTGCTCCATTGTCTATATTAAGATATAAACAGCACCGACAGTTGTGTATGTAATGTAGAAATATCTACCACCAAACCTATATCTGCATGTGGGTGTGTTTCCTTATGCCCTCCCACACCTCTTGGCATACCTATCTACCTATGTATCCATTCATAAATTAGTGTTTGTTAATACTATTGCTGCAGGATTGTCTATGCTATAGTAATTACCATTGTCACCGTTTGTTCTTGCATTCCTCTCAGTGTCCTGGCATACGTTGGTCATGTTTTGCTGACTTCCCCCATATTGTGCATTGCCTTTCCCTTCACCAGTATTAACACATGTCTTCTATTTGGTAATTTTCCCTCCCTTCCCCTTATATCCCTGATAACCATCAAAGAATTCTTTTTTCTGTGTGTAAACCTTTTCTTGTTTCTTTATAACAACGGTCTCATACAATATTTGTCTTTTTGTGATTGACTTATTTCACTCAGCATAATGTCCTCCAAGTTCATCCATGTTGTGAGATGTTTTATGAATTTGCCATTAGTCTTTATCATTGCATAGTATTCCATTTTGTGTATGTACCACGGTTTGTTAATCCATTCATCTGTTGATGGGCACTTAGGTTGTTTACATCTTTTTGCTATTGTGAATACTGCTGCAGTGAACATGGGTGTTCATATGTCTGTTCATGTGACGACTCTTATTTCTCTAGGGTATATTCCTAGGAGTGGGATTGCTGGATCATATGGTATTCCTTCTTTTTGCTTTTTAAGGAAGTGTCATATCATTTTCCATAGTGGTTGTACCATTTTATATTTCCACCAGCAACGTATAAAAGTTCCAATCTCCCCACAACCTCTCGAACATTTGTTATTTTCTGTTTTCTTGATTAGTTTCAGTAATGTTGGAGTGAAATGGTATCTCATTGTAGTTTTGATTTGCATCTCTCTATTTGGAGCCCTGGTAACACAGTGGTTAAGCATTCGGCTGTCAACCAAAAGGTTGGCAGTTTGAATCCACCAGCTACTCCTTGGAAACCCTATGGGGCAGTTCTACTCTGTCCTATAGTGTCACTATGAGTTGGAATCAGTTTGACGGCAATGAATCTGTTTGTTTTTTTTTGTTTTAAGGAGCAGCAGTTAAGCGCTTAGCTGCTAACTAAAAGAAAGGTTGGTGGTTCAAAGCCACCAGCCGCTCTGTGGGAGAAAGATGTGGCAGTCTGCTTCTATAAAGATTTACAGCCTTGGAAACCCTATGGGGCAGTTGTATTCTCCTACAGGGTCACTATGAGACAGAATCCACTGTCGGATGACAGTGGATTTTTTTTATTATGCTTTAGACAAAGGTTTACAGAGCAAATTAGTTTCTGTTAAACAATACACATATTGTTTTGTGACGCTGGTTGTTGGATATTTTTTAATGGCTAATGATCCCGAGCATTTCTTCATGTGTCTGTTAGCCATCTAAATGTCTTCTCTGGTGAAGTATCTGTTCATATCCTTGGCCCATTTTTTAATTGGGTTGTTTGTCTTTTTATTGTTGAGGTGTTGAAGTTTTCTGTAAATTTTAGAGATGAGACTTGTTGGATATGTTGTAGCCAAAAAATTTTCCCACTTTGTAGATTCTCTTTTTACTCTTTTGGAGAAGTCTTTTGATAAGTGTAAGTTTTTAATTTTTAGGTGGTCCCATTTATCTAGTTCATCTTCTGCAGTTTGTGCATTTTTAGTTATGTTTGGTATTCTATTTATGCCATATGTAAGGGTCCCTAGCATTGTCCCTCTTTTTTCTTCCATAATCTTTATAGTTTTAGGTTTTATATTTAGGTCTTTGATCAATTTTGAGTTAGTTTTTGTGTATGGTGTGTATGGGTCCTGTTTCAGTTTTTTACAAATGGACATCCAGTTTTGCCAGCATCATTTGTTCTTAAGAGCTACGGTGACCTACAGCTGCTAACCAAAAGGTTGACAGTTTGAATCTACCAGCTGCTCCTTGGAAACCTAATGGGGTAGTTCTACTCTGTTCTATAGGGTCACTATGAGTTGGAATCAACTCAACAGCAATGTTTTTATTATTATTATTATTTGTTAAAGAGACTCTTTTCCCCATTTAATGGACTTTGGCCTTTTGTCAAAGATCAGCTGTCCATAGGTGGTTGGATTGACGTCTAGTTTCTCAATTCTGTTCCATTGATCTATGTGCAAAAAAACAAAATCAAAACTGTTGCTATCAAGTTGATTCTGACTCAAAGCGACCCTATAGGACAGAGTAGAACTGCCCCACAGGGATTCCAAGGATCACCTGGTAGATTCGAACTGCGACCTTTTGGTTAGCAGCCGAACTCTTAACCACTGTGCCACCAGGGCTTCAGGTCTATGCGCAGACAAGTACTTTTATGGCATGCAGTTGTACCTTAATGGGAGGCAAAGTAGAAAGTCCTGGCTCCAGTAGGAATCTTCCAACACTCAGATCAGACTGCCTGACTACATGGCCCATGTGGAGAAGCAAAAGGTCACTGGGGCACCATGAGGTGGAGCTGTTCTCCTGCACCTTTAGCATTTCTTTTTTTTTTTAATTGTACTTTAGATGAAGCTTTACAGAACAAACTAGCTTCTCATTAAACAGTTAGTACACATATTGTTTTAAGACACTGATTAACAAACTCATGACATGTCAACACTCTCCCTTCTTGACCTTGGGTCCCCTATTATCAATGTTCCTGTCCCCTCCTGCCTTCTAGTCCTTGCCCCTGGGCTAGTGTGCCCCTTTAGTCTCGTTTTGTTTTATGGGGCTGTCTAATCTTTGGCTGAAGGGTGAACCTCAGGAGTGACTTCATTACTAAGCTAAAAGTGTGTCTGGGAGCCATACTCTCGGGTTTCTCCAGTCTCTGTCAGGCCAGTAAGTCTGGTCTTTTTTTTTGTGAGTTAGAATTTTGTTCTACATCCTTCTCCAGCTCTATCGAGGACCCTCTATTGTGATCCCTGTCAGAGCAGTCAGTGGTGGTAGCCGGGCACCATCTAGTTGTACTGGACTCAGTCTGGTGGAGGCCGTGCTAGATGTGGTCCATTAGTCCTCTGGATTAATCTTTCCCTTGTACCTTTAGTTTTCTTCATTCTTCCTTGCTCCTGAAGGGGTGAGACCAGTGGAGTATCTTAGATGGCTGCTCACAGGCTTTTAAGACCCCAGATGCTACTCACCAAAGTAGAATGTA
>NW_004444259.1:87358-127640 GCF_000243295.1 Trichechus manatus latirostris
GGATTGTTTGTCGTTTTGTTGTAGAGGTGTTGGATTTTCCTGTAGATTTTAGAGATGAGAACTTTGATTTGTCATAGACAAAAATTTGTAGGTTCTCTTTTTACTCTTTTGATGAAACCATTTGATGAGCATAAGTGTTTAATTTTTAGAATATCCCAGTTATCTAGGTTATCTTCTGGAGTTTGTGTGTTGTTGCTTATGGTTCGTATCCTGTTAATGCCGTGTATTAGGACTTCTAGTGTTGATCCTATATTTTCTTCTATGAACTTTATACTTTTTGGCTTTATATTTAGGTCTTTGATCCATTTTGAATTAGTTTTTGTGTGTAGTGTGAGGTATGGGTCCTGTTCCATTTTTTTACAGATGGATATCCAGTTTTGCCAGGACCGTTGGTTAAAAAGACTGTAGTTTCCCCATATGATGGACTTTGGGCCATTGTCAAAGATCAGGTGACCATAGGTGGATGGATTTCTATCTGGGTTCTCAATTCTGTTCCATTGGTCAGTGTATCTGTCCTTGTAACAGTCCCAGGCTGTTTTGACTACCATAGCTGTATAGTAGGTTCTGAGGTCAGGTAGTGTGAGTCCTGCACTTTATTCTTCTTTTCAGTAGTGCTTTACTTATCCGGGACTTCTTCCCTTGCCATAAAAAGTTAATGATTCGTTTTTCCATATCTTTAAAGAATGTTGTTGGTATTTGGATTGGGATTGCATTGTATTTATAAATTGCTTTGGATAGAATTGTCATTTTCACAATGTTGAGTCTGCCTATCCATGAGCATGGTATGTTTTTCCATTCTTTTACATTGCTGGTTAGATTTATTCCTGAGTATTTTATTTTTTTAGGGTCTGTTATGAATGGTATTGTTTTCATGATTTCCTTTTCATCGTTCTCTTTATTGGTGTATAGGAATCCAGCTGATTTTTGTATGCTTATCTTGAATCCTGCTACTCTGCTGAATCTCTTTCTATTAGTTCCAGTAGTTTTCTCATGGAGTCTTTTGGGTTTTCTATGTATAGTATCATATCATCCACAAATAGAGACAGTTAAACTCCTTCATTACCAATTTGGATGCCCTTTATTTCTTTTACTTGCCTTATTGCTCTAGCTAGGACTTCCAGCACAATGTTAAATAGGAGTGGAGATAAAGGGCATCCTTGTCTTATTCCTGTTCTCAGGGTGAATGTTTTCAGCCTCTCTCCGTTAAGAATGATGTTGACCATTGGTTTTGCATAGATGCCCTTTATTATGTTGAGAAATTTCCCTTCTATACCTATTTTATTGAGAGTTTTTATCAGGAATGGGTGTTGGACTTTGTCAGATGTCTTTCTGTGTCGGTTGAGATGATCATGTGATTCTTTTTTTTCCTTTTATTTATGTGAGGTATTATGTTGATTGATTTTCTAATGTTGAACCATCCTTGCATACCTGGTATAAATCCTACTTGGTTGTGGTGTTTTTTGTTTTTTTTTTATGATGCTGAATTCTATTGGCTAGAATTTTGTTGAAAAATTTTGCATCGATATTCATGAGAGATATTGGTCTGTAATTTTCTTTTTTTGTGGTGTCTTTGCCTGGTTTTGGTATCCGGGTTATGCCTGCTTTGTAGAATGAATTTGAAAGTGTTGCTTCCTTTTCTGTGTTCTGAAATAGTTTGAGTAGTACTGGTGTAAGCTCTTCTCTGAATGTTTGGTAGAATTCTCTAGTGAAGCCATCTGGGCCAGGGTTGTTTTTGTTGGGAGTCTTTTTTATTACCTTTTCAGTCTCTTCTCTTGTTATGAGTCTGTTCAGCTTTTCAGCATCATTTTGTGTTAGTTTGGGTAGGTAGTGTTTTTCTCATAATTTATCCATTTCCTCTAGGTTTTAAAATTTGTTGGAGTATAGTTTCCATAATACTCTGTTATGATCCTTTATATTTCAGTTGGGTCTGTTGTAATGTCTCCCATTTCATTTCTTATTTGAGTTATTTGTGTCCTCTCCTGTTTTTCTTTTGTCAATTTGACCAGTGGTTTGTTGATCTTGTTGATCTTTCAAAGAACCAACTTTTGGTTTTGTTGATTTTTTCTATTGTTTTTCTATTCTCTATTTCATTTATGTCTGCTCTGATCTATATTAGTTCCTTTCTTCTGATGGCTGTGGGCTTCTTTTGCTGTTCTCTTTTGATTTTTTTGAGTTGTATAGCTAATGTTTTGATTTTTTCCCTTCTTTTTTGATGTGGGCATCTATTGCTATAAATTGACCTCTGAGGACTGCCTTTGCTGTGTCCCAAAGGTTTTGGTACAATGTGTTGTCCTTCTTGTTTGATTCTAGGAATTTTTTATTCCATCTCTGGTTTCTTCTATTACCCAGTGGTTTGTAAGCAGGGTGTTTTTCAGTTTCCATGTAATTAATTTTTTTCCTTGCTCTTCCTGTTGTCAATTTCTACCTTGACAGCATTGTGGTTAGAGAAGATACTTTGTATTGTCTCAATGTTTTGGATTTTGTTAAGGGTTGCTTTGTGACCTAAGATGTGATCTATTCTTGAGAATGTTCCATGTGCATTGGAAAATAATGTGTACTTTACAGCTGTTGGGTGGAGTGTTCTATATATGTCTATGAGGTCAAGTTGGCTGATTGCACCCTTTAGCTCTTCTGTATCTTTGCTGAGTTTCTTTCTAGATGTTCTGTCCTTTACCGGGAGTGGTGTATTGAAGTCTCCTACTATTATTGTGGAACTGTCAGTTTCTCTTTTCAGTGCTGTTAGAGTTTGTTTTATGTATTTTGGAGCACTGTCATTGGGTGCGTAGATGTTTATTGTGGTTATGTCTTCATGATGGATTGTCCCTTTAATGATTATATAGTGCCCTTCTTTGTCTTTTATGGTGGATTTTGTTTTAAAGTCTATTTTATCTGAGATTAGTATTGCCACTCCTGCTCTTTTTTGGTAGCTGTTTGCTTGATAGATTTTTTCCATCCTTTGATTTTAAATAAATGTACATCTTTGTGTCTAAGGCGTGTCTTTTGTAGACTGCATATTGATGGATCATGTTTTTTAATCCATTCTGTCACTCTCTGGCTCTTTATGGGTACATTTAAGCCATTTATGTTCAGTTTAATTATTGATAGGTGTGAGTTTATTGCTGTCATTTCATAGTGCTTTTTTTGTAGTGCTGATGTTTTCTTTGTTCCACTTACTGTCTTGTACTGAATTCCTTTTGTTTGTGAATTTTTTTAAATTTCTTTTGTTTTTGTAGATTTTGTTTTTGCTGAGACTTCATGTTTTTCTTCTTTATTTTGATGAGTAGCTTTGTTACCCTTCTTTTTGGTTACCTTGAAATTTACCCTTATCTTCCTAGGTTTGAACCAGTCTATTATTACTTGGTATTGCCTTGCCTTCCTTTCCATTAGAAAGTTGTATACCTACACCATTTATTTCCTCTTTTATTGTTCTAATGTTGTTGTCATTTACAGGTTAACTTCTCTGGTTCCCTGTTGTAATTTCTTTGGATTTGGATAGTCCTTGAGAGTTCATTTCCTAGGTTGGTATCTGGTTGGTACACTCTTGTGTCCTAGATGTAGGCTGTGGTCTGATGTTGTTTGTTCTCAAACCTAAAGACTCCCTTTAATAATTCTTATAAGTTTGGTTTGGCTTTTACATATTCCTTTAATTTCGGTTTGTCTGGAAATGTCCCAATTTCACCATCATATCTGAACCAGAGTTTTGCAGGATATATTATTCTTGGCTGGCAATTTTTTTCTTTCAAGGTTTTATATATGTCATCCCATTGCCTTCTTGCCTGCATGGTTTCTGCTGAATAATCAGAGCTTAGTCTTATTGTTTCCCCTCTGTATGTGACTTTTCATTTTTCTTGAGCTGCTCTCAGGATTCTTTCTTTGTCTTTGGTTTTAGTGAGGGTATTGTGTCTTGGTGTTTTTATTTTGGGGTTTATCCATATGGGGTTTGTTGAGCTTCTTGGATGGTCAGCTTTTCATCTGACATGATATTAGGGAGGTTTCCTGTCAGCAATTCTTCAATGATCTTCTCTGTGTCTTCCATTTTCTCCCCGTTTTCGAACTCCAATCACTCCAAATTTTTGTTTTTGATTGTTTCCCGCACATTTCTCAAGGTTTTTTCATTTTCCTTCATTCTTTTTTCTGATTTTTCCTGAAACCACGTTGTATCTAAGTGTCTTCATTTTCGCTGATCCTGTCTTCCATTGTTTCAAATCTGCTCCTTAGCCCTTCTGTGACACTGTCCATTTCTGAAATCTTATTGTTTGTCTTTTGGATTTCTAATTTTTGTTTTTGTATGTTTTCTAGTTGTGAATTTATTTTGGCATTTTGTTCCTGTATTATTTTCCTAAATTCTTCCATATTTTTGGTCTGTGTTTTCCATGAATTTGTCTTTTCCATGAATTTGTCTATTTTTTCCTCATTTTTGTCTGCTTTTTCTTCAACTTTTGTATAGCTCTGAATATAGAGATTGGAATTCCCTATCAAGTAGTTCTAGTGCCTTTTCTTCTACTGAAAAGTCACCTGGTATTTGATTTTGGATGCCTACTGGAACCATCCTGTCCTGTTTTTGTATATATTTTGATATTGTCTACTGTCTTCGGGACATTCAGTAGTTATTTTCTTCATTTAGTAATTGTAGATTTGTTTGTTTCATCCTGCTTTTTTGTTTTACTTGGTTATGTCTGAGCAGACAGGCTGTGCATTCTTTGTTGTTTGCTCGTCTGTGAACATGATACTTTTCAGCTCCTTGTCCAATGGGCAGGGCCAGTCGCTCAGCTATGGTGCAGCAGGGCAGGTCCAGCTGGCAATCCGTCTCCTGCTAGTAGCTCCGTGAAGCTGCTTTCTCATACTCCCTGTCCGCCAATCTTCGATGTGAGCAGGGCAAATCCAAGCAGCATGGACCCTGCTCTTCCTGTCTGGCTAGTGACCGCAGCCACCTAGAAAGAGTTAGAGGCCAAGTGCAGGGGAGAAGGATGTGGTGTGGGAAAGCGTGTATTGCTGGTTAACAGTTGTTCTGGCTTCTGCTGGGGGCTCTGTGAAGCTACTTTCCCATACTCCCTCTCTGCCAATCTCCGACAGGAGTCCAAGATGGCGAATCCATGCTGCGTTAGCTGATAGGAGACCTCTGCACATATCTCTCCTCACTCTCCATTCTCTGTCAGTTTCTTATTCCATTCAGTGCTTGGCTGAGTTCTTTATCTCTTCATTAGTTGATTACTGTTCCAGGATTGACGTTTGTCTGTGTTTTACTTGTTTTTTTGGGTCTTTTCTATGGAGGGACAGCGTGGTGCTTCTGTCTATAGCACCATGTTGGCTCCACCTCCTAGCATTTCTTGTAGTGCAGATTTGCTGGCAGTTAATCCTCTTACTTTTGTTTTAACTGAAAATGACTTTTTTTGGCCTTTATTCTTGACGAATATTTTTGCTAAGTATAGAATTCTAGCTGACATTTTTTTTCCCCAGCTCTTTAAAGATGTTTGTCCTCTCTCTTCTGGCCTCCATTATTCTGATGTCAGCAGTCTTTGAATCTTTTTTTTTTTCCATCTATGTAATGTGTTGTTTTTCTCTGACTGCTTTCATGATTTTCTCATTACCTTTGGTTTTCAACAGTTTGTGATGTTCCAGCTTATTTTTTCTTTTTAATCCTCCTGGGGTTTGGTGAACTTCTTGAATCCTTAAATTTATGTCTTTCATCAAATTTAGTAATTTTTAAGTTATTACTTCTTCAAAAAAAGTTTTTTTTTTTACCTAATTCCCTTCCTCTTCTCCTTCTAGAAATTTAATTTCATGTAGTTTAGACCTTTGGATATTATCCCACAGGTCCTTGAGGCTCTTTTTTTCTCTCTGTTCTTCACATAGTATAATTTCTACCTTAAGTTTTTTTTAATCTTAAGTTTCCTGACACTCTCCTTTTTCATTTTTATTCTGCTGTTTAGCTTATCCAGTAATTTTAAATTTAAGATATTATATTTTTCAGTTCTAGAATTTTTTATTTGATTTTTTGTGGTTTCTATTTTTCTCCTTTCATTTTCTATCTTTTCATATTTTCTTTTACTCTCTTGAGCATAATTAGTATAATAATTGCTTTAAAATCCTTGTCTACTAATTCCAACATCTAGGTCATCTCAGGTTTGCTCTCTGTTGATTGTTTTATCTCTTGAAATTAGATCACAGTTTCCTGGTTCTTCATATGTTGAGTGACTTTGAATTGTATCCTTGCCATTTTGAAAGTTATATTGTAGAGACTCTGGATTCTGATTTATTGCTCTGAAGAATATTGATTTTATTGTTTTGGCAGATAATTAACTTGATTAGACACAAACTCTAAACCCTGACTCTTGGGTGGCAGCTGAAATCTTAGTTCAGTACTTTTATCTTTAACTGAAGTCTGTCTCACATATGTGTGATTCGGTAGTCAGCTAAGACTTGGATAGAGTCTATATAAAGAAATTGAGGCTCTCTCTATCTGGCTGCCTCCTTTCTGGGACTCCCCACCTCAATTTCCAGTGGCTGTTTTTGCCCTGGGCTCTGTCATCTAGTTCTTCATATCAGAAAGATTTGTGGGTTTACTACTGGTGTCTTAGTCATTTTGTCAACTTTGCCTTTTCTTCAGTCTCAAAATCATAAAAACAGGTAACTCATCCTGTGCCATACCTTACTTCAAGTGTCAACCAACTACCCTTCAGAATATGTCTACTTCTGTTCACTCTTCAATGTCTTCATATTGTTGTTTCTTTATATTTTGTCCAGAGTTTCTTGTTATTATCTACAGGAGGATTTGGTTCAATAGCAGTTTACTCAGCTATATTAGAGGCAGAAGTTTTCATTTCACTCCCAGCAATTTTCCGCAATTTTGGGATCCTATCCTAAAAGGGAGCCTTGCTGGGTCAGTTTTGAGAGTTTGTAGGGACTAGATTCCTCTAGTGACAGACCCCACACACCTGTCAGTTTGTCATACTGTGATGGCTTGCATGTTGCTGTGATGCTGGAAGCTATGTCACTGGTATTTCAAATACCAGCAGGGTCACCCATGGCAGAAAGTTTCAGCTGATCTTCCTGACTAAAACAGACTACGAAGAAGAACCTGGCAGTCTACTTCTGAAAAAATTAGCCAGTGAAAACCTTATGAATAGCAGCAGAATATTGTCTGATATAGTTCCAGAGTATGAGTCCCTCGGGTTGGAAGGCACTCAAACTATGGCTGGGGAAGAGCTGCCTCCTCAAAGTAGAGTTGACCTTAATGATGTGAATGGAATCAAGCTTTCGAGAACTTCATTTGCTGATGTGGCATGACTCAAAATGAGAAGAAACAGCTGCAAACATCCATTAATAATCGGAAAGTGGAATGTATGAAGTATGAATCTAGGAAAATTGGAAGTCATCAAAAAATGAAATGGAATGCATAACAATCGATACCCTAGGCATTGGTGAGCTGAAATGGACTGGCACTGGCCATTTTGAATCAGACAGCCATATGGTCTACTGTGCCAGGAGTGACAACTTGAAGAGGAATGAGATTGCATTCATCGTCAAAAAGAACATTTCAAAATCTGTCCTGAACTACAACACTGTCAGTGATAGGATACTATCCATACACCTACAAGGAAGACCAGTTAATACGACTATTATTCAAATTTACTCACCAACCACTAATACCAAAGATGAGGAAATTGAAAATTTTTACCAACTTCTGCAGTCTGAAATTGATCAAACACGCACTCAAGATGCATTGATAATTACTGGTGATTGGAATGTGAAAGTTGGAAACAAAGAAGAAGGATTGGTAGTTGGAAGATATGGCCTTGGTGATAGAAACGACGCCAGAGATCGAATGATAGAATTTTGCAAGAGCAATGACCTATTCATTGCAAATACCATTTTTCAACAACATAAATGGCAACTACATATGTGGACCTTGCCAGATGGAATATACAGGAATCAAATTTATGATATCTGTGGAAAGAGACGATGGAAAAGCTCAATATCAGTCAGAACAAGGCCAGGGGCCAACTGCAGAACAGACCATCAATTGGTCATATGCAAGTTCAAGTTGAAACTGAAGAAAATTAGAACAAGTCCACGAGAGCCAAAGTATGACCTTGAGTATATCCAACCTGAATTTAGAGACCATCTCAAGAATAGATTTGACTCATTAAACACTAATGACTGACAGATGAGACCAGTTGTGGGATGACATCAAGGACATCATACATGAAGAAAGCAAGAGGTCATTAAAAAGACAGGAAACAAAGAAAAGACCAAAATGGATGTCAGAAGAGACTCTGAAACTTACTCTTACTCCAAATCCCTAGATTAAAAAAAAAAAAACAGAGCAACTAGATAACAAAACCAAAGACCCATGGACATTTCCAACAAAACTAGGTGACAACATATCCCTGTAAACCCTAAAATACAAGCAGTATCGAGTAGCTAAAACAAAAGGAAGAAATGATGAAATAAAAGAGCCAAACAGAAGATTTCAAAGGGCGGCTTGAGAAGACAAAGTAAAGTATTATAATGACATGTGCAAAGACCTGGAGTTAGAAAACCAAAAGGGTAGAACTCACTCAGCATTTCTCAAGTGGAAAGAACTGAAGAAAAAATTCAAGCCTTGAGTTGCACTATTGAAGGATTCTATGGGGAAAATATTAAATGATCCCAGAAGCATCAAAAGAAGATGGAAGGAATACACAGAGTCACTGTACCAGAAAGAATTGGTTGAAGTTCAGCCATTTCAGGAGGTAGCATATGATCAAGAACCAATGGTACTGAAGGAGGAAGTCCAAACTGCACTGAAGGCATTGGTGAAAAGCAAGGCTCCAGGAATTGACAGAATACCAATTGAGATGTTTCAACAAACAGATGCAGTGCTGGAAGTGCTCACTCATCTATACCTCCAACTGGAGGAGATCCATATTCGGCCCATTCCAAAGAAAGGTGATCCAACAGAATGCAGAAATTATCATACAATATCATTAATATCAAGTAAAATTTTGCTGAAGATCATTCAAAAGCATTTGCAGCAGGACATCAACAGGGAACTGCCAGAAATTCAGGCTGGATTCAGAAGAGGACGTGGAACCAGGGATATCATTGCTGATGTTAGATGGATCTTGGCTGAAAGCAGAGAATACCAGAAAGATGTTTACCTGTGTTTTATTGACTTTGCAAAGGCATTCAACTGTGTGGACCATAACAAATTATGGATAACATTACAAAGAATGGGAGTTCCAGAACACTTAATTGTGCTCATGAGGAACCTGTACATAGACCGAGAGGCAGTCATTCGAACAGAACAATGGGATACTGCATGGTTTAAAATCAAGAAGGTGTGCATCAGGGTTGTATCCTTTTACCATACTCATTTCAAGCTGTATGCTGAGCAAATAGTCCAGGAAGCTGAACTGTATGAAGAAGAACGCGGCATCAGGATTGGAGGAAGACTCATTAACAACCTGGCATGTGCAGATGACACAACTTTGCTTGCTAAAAGCGAAGAGGACCTGAAGCACTTACTGATGAAGATCAAAGACTACAGCCTTCAGTATTACACCTGAACATAAAGAAAAGAAAAATCCTCACAACTGGGCCAATAAGCAATATCATGATAAATGGTGAAAAGTTTGAAGTTGGGAAGGATTTCGTTTTACTTGGATCCACAATCAATGCCCATGGTAGCAGCAGTCAAGAAATCAAATGACATATTGCATTAGGTAAATCTGCTGCAAAAGACCTCTTTAAAGTGTTAAAAAGCAAAGATATCACTTTAAGGACTAAGGTGTGCCTGACCCAAGCCATGGTGTTTTCAATCACCTCATATGCATGTGATAGCTGGACAATGAATAAAGACCAAAGAATAACTGATGCCTTTGAATTGTGGTGTTGGTGAAGAATATTGAATATAGCATGAGCTGCCAGAAGAAGGAACAAATCTGTCTGGAATAAGTACATCCAGAATGCTCCTTAGAAATAAGGATGGCAAGACTTCATTTCACATACTTTGGACATGTTATAAGGAGGGACCAGTCCCTGGAGAAGGACATCATGCTTGGTAAAGTAGAGGGTGAGTGAAAAAGAAGACCCTCAATGAGATGGATTGACACAGTGGCTGCAACAATGGGCTCAAACATAGTAATGATTGTGAGGATGAAGCAGGACTGGGCAGTGCTTTGTTTTGTGGTACATAGGGTTGCTATGAGTTGGAACCGACTCGACAGCAACTAACAACAACAACACATTCCTCTAGCCCATTCAGTCCTTCTTGTCACAAGCCCCACAAATTCATTTTGTATTGGAGAGTGCACAACCCCTCCCAGTTTCAGCTGCTGCTCTCATTTGTACCACCATGCTTTCCAGTGAATCCCCATTGGCTATTTTAGGGTTCTCCGATTCTCTTGTTCATCAGATGCTGCCTTGCTATTCCTTCTTCTTTCTCCTGTACAGATGTCAACCCCTGACTTTCCTGGTTTGTCGCCACTGCTTGTATTTTAGGGTTTACAGGGATATGTTGTCACCTAGTTTTGTTGGAAATGTCCATGGGTCTTTGGTTTTGTTATCTAGTTGCTCTGTTTTTTTTTTTTTTTTTTTTTTTTTTTTTTTTTTTTTTTTTTTTTTTTTTTTTAATCTAGGGATTTGGAGAGATTGAAAAACTATGCTGCCTCTACCACTGCCATCATCCCAGAAGCCTCCTGACTAGAAATCTTCATTGGGTGCCTTGCATTATGTTTTTACATTGTTTAATGTTAGATTTTTTTTTTTAATTCCTTTAAAGAGTGTTGGTCTTTGTTCTGGCTGGTAGTTAAGGTACTTTGGAGTTAGTTTGGTTATTTTTAAGCTTTTTTAAAGTATGAGTCCAGAGTAACCTTTACTCTGGAGCTAGATTAGCCCAACTACTAATGCATGCCCTTTCTGGGTCTCTATTGAATGTCCCTTGTATTCATTGAGGTCTGTCTACTCTGGCTGGTACAAACTCGAATAATTCCCAGTCCTGTGTAAACTATGGAGATTGTTTGGCTTCCTTGGTAATTGTTTTTTCCCAACAGTTGTTCTTGTAGAGTTTCACCCTCTGCATGCTCCAACTGTGTTCAGCCAAAGACTCAAGAGGTCACCTACACCTGTGCAGATTTCTAGAGTTTGTTCTCTTGTAGCTCGCTCCTTTCTGGTACTCTACCCTACAAATTCTGCTGTCTTGGTCTTCCTAATTCTAAACTCTGAACTTGGATATCTGTCTCCTCACATCTGCAGTCAGTCCCCTCCTTGCGCTTTGGTCTAGAAATTGCTTCAAGGCAGAAAGCTGGTGTGTCGTAGGAGGCACCTCATTTGTTTGCTTAACTCAAGGATTACAGTTCTGCAATGCCTATTGTCCAGTTTCTGAAAACAAAGGTAACTCTGCCTTGCCATTGCTTTCTTTAAAGGGAAGCCTCTTCCAGCTGTACTCCCTTGCCTTCAAGATGTGGGGGGGCATGGCTGGAGGTGGGGAAATACTCTTAAGGGCCAGCCAATCCCCGTGCACCTGTTGCCTAGCACCCATCATCCCAGCCAGCCCTGAGTTCCACCCCAAAGTTACGTTGCCACCCCTGGTGGGCACTGGCCTACTGCTTTTCTGCCTCCCAGTGGCAAAAGAGCAGAAAATGCTCTGCTCAAGACAATTATGAGGAGAGAGAAAGGAGCACATTTTTAAAATGTTCCCTACATTCACTCTTACCCATTATTCTTGCCCCTCTTCTGGGCTACCTTTCTCCCCATTTCTACCCTACTCAGCTCCCTGACCCCTTCAGCATTTGTTGTTCCAGAGGTTTCCTCGATTTTTATGTTATTTTGATAGAGCCATCCATCTCTGGCTTCTGTGGCATGTCCAGGGTGGGGCTCTGGGGAGGGGACCAGTTTGTAATTTTGCACTGTTAACAAGAACTTACATTAACTGCCTCTTCCCGTTAAAAAAAAGAATGATAATACCTCAAACTGTGTAGGTATGTTTTTCACAGAATTGGAATCTGATAAGGAGAGACTCCTTCTGAATCCGGAAAGACCCTTGAGAATTTCAAACAAAGCAAAATGATTGATCATCAGCTTCGGGTGCTGCCCTGGTTACTGACAGACATAATATCACCATTAGGGGTATAGATGTAAGATACACCTTTACAGACATAAAACCTAACAGTACAGGAGACAGTTTTGATTTTCATAAAATGCCTCATCAATAACCTGGGAAGTAATGAATGACTCTACCGGTAGCATAATTGACTAGGCATAGGGCTGGACCTGCAATATTTGATAGCTAATAAAACTAACAATATCTGAATAATTAATTTTTCCTTTGCTTATGGGCTTTGCTTATGGTCTGATGAGGGTAAGTTATAATTTATAGTTTATAATTGATAGAAATTTGAATGAAAAAGGCCATATCAAATTACTCTAGCTCTCAATTTTGCTGAGCTATTAAAACCCAATTAAATACAGACCAAATTCCTATTTATTTGCAGCTTCAGAAGTCTTATAAATGAGTGCTAGTGTAGTAATGGAGTCCATTGCTTTCAGCCCCATGCAGTCTTTTGCAGAATGGCATTGTATCATTTTAATAACATGTTTTCCATGAATATACTCATTCACGTTGAGAAAGCGGCCCCAACCATTTACAATCCAGGCATTCCAACTCTTTAAGCAAATGAGTGTCTGAATCGTGAGCCAGCTTCTTCAGAGTGGGCACTTTTCTTCTCATGTCTTCTGTCTCATTAGTGCTCCGTCCCACCCCCAGGCCCAGGAAAGCACTATACAACCCCTACAGCCCCACTCACACAGTATCAAGCCCAGTTCCTCCTCTACAAGACAGAATCAATTGCTTTCTCCCTTACTCTTTTATCTCTAACCCCTAGCCGGGAACCTGGCCTGTAGTAAATGTTAGGCAAGTGCTGTAAGTGTAAAACCAACTGTAAAATGTTATCGTGTCTGAAGCCTGGCCACAAAGATGGTACTTTCCAAAAGGCCTTTCTCCTTTCCCGCCAAGACCCAAGCAAGCATGCTAAGACAGACCACTTGTCCAAGACGTGCTGTGGCTACGTATACTGGGAGCAGAGGGAGCCAGGGAGCACTGCGTTCTCGAAGTCTGTGGAAGCTGGCTGGCATTTGCAGGCGGGGGCCTGGGTGAGGACGGTAAGGCACTCCTGATTTGTGGGCTTGGCCAGGGCACGCCATAGGCACAGACAAGCCTCTCCCATCAATCACCTGCTTCCGCAGCCACTGTCACCCAACAGCACAGGGGTGGATAACAAATGTGTTTTGATGATATTTTCAAGGAAAAAAAAAAAGAGTGGCTATTAGAATCCAAGGTGTCGATTTCTTCTGTGGAAAACATCCCCTCCTGTTCCACCAGAAACCTTTTAAATGAGAACATCGGTGATCCTTGTTTCCTTACATGGATGAATGGGTTCTTCACCTCTCTCCCCTCCCCATTATAGTCTTCATTTGAAGTAAACACGGCGACCGTTTCACTTTTGCATCCTGAGATTAGCCGCAAGGGGAACAACCTACTGCATCTCCCCAGTGTTGGTGCTTGATTTCAGAGGACATTTTTCATTTTCCAATGACACTGACTTCACAAGAGAACAGCAGCCCGGGCAGCGATGCTGACTTCCTCCACACTGAGCCGCGCCTCTTACAAGGCAAGAGCTGGTGGAACTTGGCTCCGTTTCCCACAGCCATGGGATAGGGGCCGCATGTAAACAATCATATCCTGTGCTACTTGGGCCTCATTTCACTGTCTTTATTGCTTTAGAAGGAACTGCCAAGTAGGGCTGTCTCTCAGAGCACATGTTTGACATTCCAGAAATGCCAAAGGGTCCACTTCAAAGATTGTACTCCACGCTGCCGCTGCTGAGCTTGTGACTGTTGGCGCTGCCGCTGCCGAGCTTGTGACTGTTGGCATACTCTTGATCTTCCGGGCTCCATGCTGACACATTCTTTCAAGTCCCACCAGAAGTGCCTCCTCTGTGAAGAATGAATCTCGTTTTCCTAGAAAACTGTGGTAGCACTGAGCCTGGGATGATAGTGTCTGCTGAACTCGAACCAGAGAGGCGAGCTTTGAAAGGTAAGCTCCACGTGGTCGTGTTAACAGAGCACTAAACTGGGAGTCAGGAGACTTGGGTGGCACTTGTGCACTTTTTCACTTGACCTCATGACATGACCTTGGTCTCTCTGGCCTCAGTTTTCAAACCTTGAAATGATAGGCTTATATTAGATAATCTCTACGTTCCTTCCCAGCCCTAATTTTTTCAGGTGACATAAAATAGTAAAACCTCGAACAGGGAAACAGAAGTTCCCTGTCCAGGTTCTGCTGCTCACTAACTGTGACGTGGGACAAGTCACTTAACCACCCCACCTCAGATCTCTGTCTCTGAGGAGACCAGCATCGCCTCAACCTGTCTTACCTGCTGGTTGTCCCAGTTGAGTAAGGAAACATCTTTCTCATTCAGCGGTTATTGAGTGACTGCCTTGAGCCCCCAGCTTGATAGTTGTCAAAGATGTCGGGGTCATTCAATTGCCTGTTACTACTATGAATACTAGCTGCAATTTAGGGAGTACTTCCTATCACCAGGCACTCGCAAATATTATCTCATTAACTTGCCATTTTATGGATGAGGAAACTGAGGTTCAGGGAGGTGGAATAACTTGCTCAGGATCACTTTGGGAGGCAGAGCTGGAGCTGGGATTTGTACCAGTGTTCAGTTCTTTATTTTAAAAGTTAGAAAATATCACCTTCTACCAAGGAGCCTGTGTTACTATTATTATTCTTTTTCTGGGCCACAGTGACCGACTTCCATGACCTGGAAGCTGCGAGCACGTAGGGGGAGGGAGGTGAGACGGCTGCCTGGCTGGTGTGATTCCCCAGGGCTGAAGGAGAGGGTCTCTCTGCAGACATACATGAGGCAGCGCAGGCAGGACAGTGAGGAGACCTGAGGGGCAGCCCAAGTCCACAAGCCAGAGGAGAGCTCCAGTGGATTGCGAACTGGGGAGCAAAAGCAGCAGGCTTTGTGAAGGTGGTGAGGAGGGGATGTGTGGAACAGAGCTATGCAGATGGACCCAAGCCCAGTGGGTCACAGGCACTTGGGGCCAGTTGCCGAGGTGTGACATTCTTGAGGCTAGTTTTGGAGTGCTGCTCATGGCCTGATGTGTGGATAGCCCAACCCCATCTAAAGAGCCAGACAAGGGACAGAATAAATTCTCAATTCCCCCTCCCCCTCCATTGCCTGTAGAAGAAAGGAATTGGGCAACGTGAGCTCTGAGGGTACCCCCAACTCAGACATTCCCCAGTTGGCAGATCTGCAGATCTGGGCTCCCCAGGGCTCTGAGCAGCAAACAAGTGCTCTTGCTAGACCATTGTTCTCTCTTAGAATGTGACTCCGAGTCCCTGAGTCACTGAGACTCTGTTTTGGTTCTGTCAGGAGCTGCGTGGGCAGGGCCCCCTCCCTCCATGAAGCTGCAGCCCAGTTATCTTCCTGCTGTCTTGGCAAATTTCCCAGGGCAGCTCCAGCACGAGAGAAAGTGGTCTTCGGGCCTGAGGAAGGTTGTCCAACCATACCAAGTTCTCAGGGACACAGCCCAGCTTTCTGGGCCTCTGGATTCACTCCAAGCCTGCTGCTTCTCTAAACCATATTTATGCCTTCTCCTACCTCCACTGACTCTTGGGACTGCCAGCCCAAGAGAGAATGGTCTGTGTACTCAAACTTGGAATATTGAAAGTGAGCATTTGTCCTGATGTGGGACTTGTGCTCCTGGAATAATGGGCTCAATGACAGAGGCAGACCAGGCAGAGAAGACAGGAAGCTGAGCCCTGGTACTGGATATGGCCACTCACTCACCAGGACACATACTTGGGGATGTGGCCTTGTTACAGGCAGAGGCCAGCTTTAGATGAACAGCTGAGTCAGTGAGGAAAATAGTCTCCAAGCAGGCCCAGGTGCCTCAGTGCTATTCTGGGAAATGGTCAACACTGAGGAATCCAGGATAACCAACTCCATCATCATCATCATCATCATCATCATCATACCACTAGCAGATGTATATGTATGAACTCTATTCTAAGTACTTTACACATATATTAACTCTATTAATCTTCTCAACAGTTCTGTGAGGAAGCAATGTTATCCCCTCACTTTACGTATGAGGAAACCAAAGCACAGAGAAGTTAAGTAACCTGCTCAAGGGTCCATATATGGGTATTGCTTGGATCTTCAGTCAGCTGGGTTATTGTCATCTGGAAAATCTTTCTGTAGTAGCCAAACCCCAGTCACTGGGCCAAGGCATCAGTTTCGGAGAGAAGGGTGGGCAAGAACAAGTCAGGGTGGAAGGGCTTATCCATCCAGCAGCATGTACTGAGGACCATCCTCTGTGCAGGTGTTGGGTGAAGAGGGACAAGTAAGATACTGTCTCATTTAGGCCAGGGCTCCAGTCTAAAAGGGGCTGCAAGAGTAGGCAGAGCAACCAGCAGGACTTAGGAGTGGGGATCAAGGTAGAAGGCCAGTTGTTAAGACTGGGCCAGCATAGGAGTTAGGCGTGGGAAGAGTTCTGATCTGGGAGCACCACAGCCCCTTTGGATGGCCATTCTGGGGGTACTAGACTGGGGAGAGCAACCTAATTCTAATCCCCAGCCCCAGCATTGAGGCTGGGCATTGATTCCATACTTGTGGATGGGTTGTTCTGCTGACATGGGCCTGAGACTTACATGGAAGGTTAAGTGGGTCCAGCTGTGGGGATCTGAGTAACGTAGGTGAATTGAGTTGGGGGCTGATGGGACAGACTCAGAAATGGTGCCCTAGCCCCTGTGGAC
This sequence comes from Trichechus manatus latirostris, assembly GCF_000243295.1. Classification (NCBI taxonomy): domain Eukaryota; kingdom Metazoa; phylum Chordata; class Mammalia; order Sirenia; family Trichechidae; genus Trichechus; species Trichechus manatus. Next base: position 104,175 of record NW_004444259.1, read on the forward strand.
CCTTGTTTCCCTTCTACCATTGCTTTAGAAGCATCAGCCCAGCTGTGGTGGGGAAGGGTAAGTTTTGGAGCCAGGAGATCTGGGCTCCATATGTCAGTAGAAACTGTGATATTCGAACATTCTTGTTTGGATAGCTGAAATTCTTAGTGGAAATTCCAGGAAGACCAGAGGACATCTGGGAAGTATATGTGGATTGAAGTGGAGAGAAATGCTTAATCTTCTGGGAGAAGCTTTCTTGATCAAGAGCTGTCTTTGTTGGGTAGGGCGGTGTTTCTCCCCAAAGTGACATGTTAATCAAGTAATGTAAGTGAAAGGCCTTTGTACACTGCAGGGTGGGGTGCTGGACTAGGCCTTGTTAACATCTCCATTGTTATGCAGTAGGGGATTGGCAGCCACAGGAGTTCCTGAGGACTGTAAAGTTAACTTGAAACCTTGCCCCTTCCTGCCCCAGCCCTGTCTCTCTGCAATGAGGAAATATCCTTTGGAGCAGATTCTTAGCTCTCTGCTCTGCTCACTAGTCTCCTGTAGAGCAGTCAGCTTGGGGCCACTGCTACCTGCAGGTGGGGCTCAGGTGGGTGACAAGCTTAGCTCATCTCGGGCCCTGAGACTCAGTATAGTTGAGTGGATGAGAAGCTCATGCCTGGAGTTCAGGCAGCCTGAATTCAAATCCTGGCTCTGACACTTAGAAGTTCTGTGACCTCAGGCAAGTTACTTAATATCTCTGGGCTCTGTCTATAAAATGGGGAAGTGAATCTTAGTACCTGCCTCAAAAGATGACTGTGAGGGTTACCTGACTACCTGTAAAGCATCCAGCATCTAGTCACAATCAGCATTCAGTAAATTTTACCATTTGCCTTCGAATGGACTCTGACTCATGGCAACCCCATGTGTGTCAGAGTAGAACTGTGCTCCATAGGGTTTTCAGTGGCTGGTTTTTTGGGAAGTAGATTGCCAGAGCTTTCTTCTGAGGCCCTCTGGGTGGACTCACACCTGCAACCTTTCAGTTAGCAACTGAGTATGTTAACTCCTTGCACCACTTAGGGACTCTTGTTATGATAGCTTCCTTGATTTCTCGTTTAACCAGATGTTTCATACTCATCTTTTATAATTCCAAACCCAGACCTAGAGTCAACCATTTCTCCAAGGAACTCTAGTTCCTTTTGGTAGGAAATGATATTTAGAAAGCTCGGCATGAGGGCTGGCGGTACTCACTGTTACTAGGTTGTCATGGCTATCCTTTTTAGTGGAAGAGTTGGAAATATGTATTTTTTAAGAAGGAAAAAAATTATGACTTCATACTGGTATTTCAAAGTCAAATTTAAAGACTAGAGGGCTTTTACATAACTTCTTTGATGTTGCAACTGTATTTCTTTTCTCTTACTCTAAAAGTCTTCATTCCTAATGACATTAACATAATTATTTACTTGCATTACACTACATTATATCTACAGCAATTTCAGAATAACAATACTGTTACTACTAAGACTACTGAATGCAGTTTAAGATTTCTTTACTCTTCTTTTTGCCCTTAGAATAAGTCTTACTAGGGAGGTAGTCAAAACATTGTGTTTTAAAGTCACTTGAAGTAATTTCTTTCTCTGTGGGGTCATATTACCAGCTTTATACATAGCTTGATTCATTTGTTTCATCTTTTTCCCTAAGGTTTAGAGATTGTTTTTCTTTCCCATTTAGGTTTAACTTGTAACATGTAAACCATTTCAGGAGGAAGCATATGATCAAGAACCTATGGTATTGAAGGAAGAAGTTCAAACTGTACTGAAGGCATTGACAGAAAACAAGGCTGCAGGAATTGATGGAATACCAATTGAGATGTTTCAACAGACAGATACAGCACTGGAGGTGCTCACTCGTCTATGCCAAGAAATTTGGAAGACAGCTACCTGGCCAACCGACTAGAAGAGATCCATATTTGTGCCCATTCCAAAGAAAGGTGATCCAACAGAATGTGGAAATTATCCAACAATATCATTAATATCACACACAAGTAAAATTTTGCTGACGATCATTCAAAAGTGGTTGCAGCAGTATGTTGACAGGGAACAGCCAGAAATTCAAGCCGGATTCAGAAGAGGATGTGGAACAAGGGATATCATTGCTGATGTCAGATGGATCCTGGCTGAAAGCAGAGAATACCAGAAAGATGTTTACAGGTGTTTTATTGACTATGCAAAGACATTTGACTGTGTGGAACATAACAAATTATGGATAACGTTGCAAAGAATGGGAATTCCGAAACACTTAATTGTGCTCATGAGGAACCTGTACATAGACCAAGAGGCAGTCATTCAAACAGAACACGGGGATACTGCGTGGTTTAAAGTCAGGAAAGATGTGCATCAGGGTTGTATCCTTTCACCATACTTATTCAATCTGTATGCTGAGCAAATAATCCAAGAAGCTGGACTCTATGAAGAAGAGCAGGGCATCAAGACTGGAGGAAGATGCATTAACAACCTGCGTTATGCAGATGACACAACCTTGCTTGCTGAAAGGGAAGAAGACTTGAAGTACTTACTAATGAAGATCAAAGACTTTAGTACGGATTGTACCTTAACATAAAGAAAAGAAAAATCCTCACAACTAGACCAATAAGAAACATCATGATAAATGGAGAAAAGATTGAAGTTGTCAAGGATTTCATTTTACTTGGATCCACAATCAACACCCATGGAAGCAGCAGTCAAGAAACCAAATGAAATATTGCATTAGACAAATCTGCTACAAAAGACCTCTTTAAAATGTTCAAAAGCAAAGATGCCACTTTGAGGACTAAGGTGAACCTGACCCAAGCCATGGTATTTTCAATCACCTCATATGCATGAGAAAGCTGGACAATAAATAAGGAAGACCAAGGATGAATTGATGCCTTTGAATTATGGTGTTGGCGAAGAATATTGAATATGCCATGGACTGCCAGAAGAACGAACAAATCTGTCTTGGCAGAAGTACAGCCAGAGTGCTCCTTGGAAGCGAGGATGGCGAGACTTGGTCTCATGTACTTTGGACATGTTATCAGGAGGGACCAGTCCCTGGAGAAGGACATCATCCTTGGTAAGGTGGAGGACCAGTGAAAAAGAGGAAGACTCTCCATGAGATGGATTGATACAGTGGCTGCAACAGTGAGCTCAAACAATAGCAATGATTGTGAGGATGACACAGGACTGGGTGGTGTTTTGTTCTGTTGTACATAGGGTCACTAGGAGTCGGAACCAACTTGATGGCCCCTAACAACAACAACAACAACATGGCAGCTCTACCTCTTGTTTTTTGCAGAACTGCCAGACTGTTTCCACAAGGGCTATACCATTTTGCAATTCCACCAGCAATGGATGAGGGTTCTAGTTTCTCCACATTCCCTCCAACACTTACTTTCCTTTTTTGAAAAAATCTTATCCATCCTAATGGGAGTGAAATAGTATCTCACTGTGGTTTTGATTTGCGTTTCTCTGATGGCTAATGATGTTGAACATCTTTTCATGTTAGCCATTTGAATATCCTCTTTGGTGAAATGTCTGTTCATGTCCTTTGTCCAATTTTTGATTAGATTATTTGTATTTTTGTTGTTAACTTGTAGAAGTTTTCTATATGTTTTAGTTATTAGACCCTTATCTGTTAAATCGTTGCCAAAGATTTTTCCCAGTCTGCAGTCTGTCTCTTTAGTCTTTTGATAAAGTCTTCTGATGAACGTAAGTATTTAACTTTTATGAGGTCCCAGTTATCTGTTTTGTGTTCTGTTGCTCATACATTTGTTGTGTCTCACATAGTTTTTTAAAAACATTTTTTGCCTTTAGTTTTCAAAGTACTCATTTACAAATATTAATAGATTCCTTCTCACCATCTCTGCTCACTTCTCCAGAATTGAAGTGGAATGATCATGCCAGCTTTTAGTTGTATTAAAGGAGTGTCTTAGTTTCTTGTGGTTGCCATGACAAGATGGCACAAAGTAGGTGGCTTTAAAGAACAAAAATTGATTGTCTCATGGTTCTGGAGGCTAGAAGTCCAAATCCAGGTATCACCATGTTGATTCCTCCTGAGGGCTCTGAGAGAGGAGCTGTTCCGTGCCTCTCTCCTAGCTTCTAGTGGCTGCTGGCAATTCTTGGCGTTCCTTTGCTGCTTGTGGATGTATCTTCACATGGTGTCTTCCCCAGGTGACTCTGTCTTCATGTCTTTTCTCCTCTAAGACACCATTTGGATGGGATTAGGACCCACCCTTCTTTAGTATGATTTCATGATAATTTAACTAATAACATCTTCAAAAGAAACAAAAAAACACAAACCCGTTGCCGTTGAATCGACTCCGACTCATAGCGACCCTATAGTAGGACAGAGTAGAGCTGCCTCATAGGGTTTCCAAGGAGTACCTGATGGATTCAAACTGCCGACCTTTTTTGATTAACCACGAAGCTCTTAACCACTGCACCACCAGGGCTCCTACAACATCTTCAAAGAAGGACTCTATTTCCAAACAAGGACATAGTCACAAGTACCAGTGATTAAGACTTCAACATGTCTTTTTGAGAGTACACAATTAAACCTATAACAAGGAGGAAAGGAGAGAAAACATGGATAATCCAAGGCAGCGAGTCACTCCAAAGTTACTCATTTGGGTCTGAAAGACATTATTTGATATATGAATAGCTTATTTCTCTTCTTCAATTAGCTTTACTGATACTACTATTTAAATGGACTTTCATTCCTCAAGGTCACAGCAGCTAGAGAGGGTATAAATCCAGAATGTTCTGAACGAGCCACAGAAGCCAATCTGGGATGAGGTGCTTACCCAGGACATTCTGCCCTGATACTCAAGTAGTACCCTTAACTTAGAATCAGAATTAGGAAATTGTCAGGTAGTCTCAGCCTTCTAGCCTTGGTGGGCAGGGAGGAAGCAGCCGCTGCAAAGAATGGACCCTTTTGACAACTACCTAAAAAGTACTGGGTGAAGGTCGAAAGAGCAGGGAGAAAAAAGTTGCCTTCATTTGGACCAGCACTTGTTCTCGGGTGAATTGGCATTTTGAGAGAGCTCGCTGATGAGCTCTTTCACCTGGTGGCTGCTTCCTCCAACGTGCCTAGTGAACAGTCCGCTGTGTAGCAGTGTTCACTCAGAAGGCACTTTCTACTAGGCTGTCTGGCCACCTCCCTTTGGGCTTGTGCTCCAAGCTGTTTGTTCTGCGGTGGGGTGAAGGCAGCTGGCTGAGGTGACTGGAAAGCTCACTTGTGTTTCCTGAGAGCCAAGCTTTGAGGCTATGTCCTGTCTTGAGCTGGCTTCCCAGGATCCCTTTTCCCATGAACTCCAGCGCTACCAAAAAAACCTGTTACCATCGAGTCAATTCTGACTCATAGCAACCCTATAGGACAAAATAGAACTGCCTCATAGGGTTTCCAAGACTGTAGTCTTTATGGAAGCAGACTGCCACATCTTTCTCCCACAGAGCAGCTGATGGGTTTGAACCACCAACCACCAATCAATCACCCTGAATTCAGACTCCTAGCCTCCAGAACTGTGAGACCATAAATTTCTGTTGTTTTAAGCCCTGGTGGTGCAATGGTTAAGCTCAGTTCTGCGTGAGAAAGATGTGACAGTCTGCTTTCTTAAAGATTTATGGCCTTGGAAACCCTATGGGCGGTTCTACTGTGTCCTGTAGCGTCACTATAAGTCGGAGTCGACTCGACGGCAGTGGGTTTGGTATTTTTTCTTTTTTTTTTAGTTTGTGGTGCTTTGTTATGGCAGCCTTGGGTGGTGCAAATGGCTTGTGCTCGTTTACTAACCTAAAGGTTGGCGATTTGGACTCACTCAGTGGTACAGTGGAAGAAAGATCTGGCAATCTACTTCTGTAAAGAATACAGCCACGAAAACCCTATGGGGAAGTTGTACTCTGTAACACATGGGTTTGCCATGAGTCAGAATCAACTTGATGTCAATGACTTGGTTTTTTTTTTGATTTAGGAAACTAATACAGCCTCCGTGTAAGGTTGTGGTCAAATAGAAAATGAAACAAAGTTTGAATACGAGATATTTAACCTGAGAAGAAACATGCTAATTTTGATCAGCTCCAGGCCCATGGAAGCATTATGTTCATGCTACATAACTAGATGTTGAGGTGTAATCCATACTGAAGACTGTAGTCTTTGCTCTTCATCAGTAAGTACTTCAAGTCCTCTTCACTTTCAGCAAGCAAGGTTGTGTCATCTGCATATGGCAGGTTGTTAAATGAGTTTTCCTCCAATCCTGATGCCCCATTCTTCTTCCTATAGTCCAGCTTCTTGGATTATTTGCTCAACATACAGATTGAATAAGTATGGTGAAAGGATACAACCCTGACGCACACCTTTCCTGATTTTAAACTACACAGTATCCCCTTGTTCTGTTAGCACAAAGGCCTCTTAGTCCATGTACAGGTTCCGCATGAGCACAATTAAGTGTTCTGGAATTCCCATTCTTCGCAATGTTATCCAGAATTTGTTATGTTCCACACAGTCAAATGCCTTTGCATAGTCAATAAAACACAGGTAAACATCTTTCTGGTAGTCTCTGCTTTCAGCCAGGATCCATCTGACATCAGCAATGATATCCCTTGTTCCATATCTCTTCTGAATCTGGCTTGAATTTCTGGCAGTTCCCTGTTGATGTACTGCTGCAACCACTTTTGAATGATCTTCAGCAAAATTTTACTTGCGTATGATATTAATGATAGTGTTCAATAATTTCCACATTCTGTTGGATCACCTTTCTTTGTAATAGTCACATATATAGATCTCTCCTAGTTGGTTGGCCAGGTAACTGTCTTCCAAATTTCTTGGCATAGATGAGTGAGCACCTCCAGTGCTGCATGCATTTGTTGAAACATCTCAATTGGTATTCTGTCAATTCCTGGAGCCTTGTTTTTCGCCAATGCCTTCAGTGCAGCTTGGACTTCTTCCTTCAATACCGTTGGTTCTTGATCATATGCAACCTCCTGAAATCGTTGAACATCAACCAGTTCTTTTTGGTACAGTGACTCTGTATTCCTTCCATCTTCTTTTTATGTTTCTGGGATCATTTAATATTTTCCCCATAGAATCCTTCAATATTGCAACTCAAGGCTTGAAATTTTTATTCAATTCTTTCAGCTTGAGAAATGCTGAGGATTCTTCCCTTTTGGTTTTCTAACTCCAGTTCTTTGCACATGTCATTATAATACTTTGTCTTCTCGAGCTGCCCTTTGAAATCTTCCGTTCGGCTCCTTTACTTCAACATTTCTTCCACTTGCTTTAGCTGCTGTATATTCAAAAGCAAGTTTCAGAGTCTCTTCTGACATCCATTTTGATCTTTTGTTTCTTTCCTGTCTTTTTAATGATGTTTTGCTTTCTTCATGTATGATGACACCTTTATAATAGATAATATCCATTATTACATAGAAAAAAAAATGAAAGAAGAGTCCAGTTAGGAAATATTTTCTTTGGAAATAACATTAAACATTCTATTAAAAAAATACTCTTTCTACTGCTTTTAGGATGCTTGGTCATGCCTGCTTTCTGTAGATATTAAACACACTTATGATAAATCATACCCTATTAACAGAATAAGTCTTTTCATTCTGTCATTTTTCTAATCACTTTAGATCACAGTGATTTGCTCCTTCCTATGTGCATGTGTGTGTTTTAGCATAAAAACCAACTATTTTGAAATTAGATTTAATTCATTGCTTTGAAATCTGAAAGTGCCACAGTTATGGTTGTTTCTATGGAAAGCCCCCCACTGTCAGAAGGGTATAATGAAATATCAGAGGGATAGCTATTTATCTTTCCATTTATGGACTTATTGTCTTTGACATTCTTTGTACTACTTGACCGCCCTTTGCTTTAGCAGACCTAACACAAAGGACAAAGAGAAATTTTCTCTATTCTCTCTCCATTTTAGAAGATATCACCATTACCACCACCCCTCCAATACCATTGTCCAGCTGGGAACATGCACATACTTTCTGCTCACTGTATTACATAATATACATCTTAGGTGTTTGTCCCCGAACTAACAAAGGTCTCTAGAACAGGAGATGGCAAACTCTGATCTGTGGGTCAAATCTGGTCTACCACCTACTTTTGTAAATAAAGTTTTATTGGAACACAGCCACTCACATTTGTTTAATATTGTCTGTGGCTTCTTTCACACTGCAACAGCTGAGTTGAGTAGTTCCAACAGAGATTTTATGTCTCGCAAATCCTAAAACATTTACTCTCTGTCTCTTTATAGAATAAGATGTCCATTTGGGTACAGACATCCAGCATAACATTATGTATCCAAAACATCTCAGGGTGTGTTTGCACATGTTTAAGAGGTGAGGGTGAAAGGCCATGAGGAAGACGTGACAAGAGTTCCCACCTGGGAGCAGGAAAAGGGGATTCCAGTCCCTACTCTGCCATTATTTGCATGAACTGGGACAGATCCTATTCCTGTCCTGGCTCCAGTTTGCCCAAAAGGTAAAATGAAAGAATTGAGCTAGATGATCTACAGGGGCCCGTCCAACTCTGAAATTCTGTGATTCTAGTGTTTAGGCCAGTAAGATTGTTTATAATACATAGGAGTATTTCTACAGTTGAGAATACAGGTTGCTCTACTTTTTAAAACCTTTTTGTTTTAAAATAATTTTAGATTTACAGAAAAGTTGCAAAAATTGTGCACAGAGAGCTGCCACAGCCAGCTTCCCCCATTGCAACATCTTATATAACCATGGTCCGGTTATCAAAACTAAGAAATTAACCTTGGTACAATACTATTAACTAAATTACAGACTATTTTGATTTCACCAATTTTTCCACTAATCCTTTTTCTGTTCTAAGATCTAATCCAGAGTGTTGTTGTTGTTATGTGCCACCAAGTTGATTCCGACTTATAGTGACACTGTATGACAGAGTAGAATTACCCCATAGGGTTTCCTAGGCTGTAATCTTCATCGGAGCAGATCACCAGATCTTTTCTCTTGTGAAGCCGCTAGGTGGGTTTGAACCGCTGACTTTCCAGTTAACAGCCGAGTACTTAACCATTGCACCACCAGGGCTCATTGTATTTAATTGTCATAGCTCCTTAGTCTCCTCCAATCTGTGATACCTCCTGAGTCTTTCCATACTTGGAGTATCAGGAAGCAGAGAGGGCAGAAAAATATTTGAAGAAATAATGGCTGGAAAAATTTTAAATTTTTTGTAAACTAGCTACCCACTGATCCAAGAAGTTCAGCAAATCCCAGAAGAATAAATGTAATGTAAAGAAAACTACATATGGCACATCATAATCAAATTGCTGAAAATCAATGATAAAGAGGAAATCTTAGAAATGTCCAGAGGAAAAGAGGTATATTAAATAAAGAGGAACAAAGATAAAAATTACGAGCAGACTTATTGTCAGAAGCCATGCAAGGCAGAAGATAATGGTGTGGCATCTTAAAAGGACTGAAGGAAAAAAAAAATTAGTCATCCTAGAAATTTTCTAAAATGGAGAAGACCGTAGAAACCAAGTGAAAATATCTTTCAAAAATGAAGATGAAAAAAGACTTCCAGACAAACAAAAGCTGAGAATTTACAGTCAGCAGACATTCATAAAAGAAAGGAAGTTCTTCAGAAAAAAGGGAAGTGATACCAAATGGAAATTTGGGTCAAATAAAGGTATAAAGTGTGCTAAAAATTGTAAATATGTGACTAAAGATAAAAGACACCTTGTATCACTTTAAAGTTCTATTTAAATGATAATTAACAGTTTAAAGCAAAAATAATAAAAGTGTATTATGGGGTTTATAAGATATAGAAATAAAATATAAGATAATAATAGCATGAAAGATAGGGAGAAATGGAAGTATACTGTTGTAAGTTTTTATAGTATACATAGAGTGGTATAATATTGCTTAAAGGTACGCTGTGATAAGTTAAAGATTTATACTGTAAACACTAGAGCAACCAATAAAAATGAAAGACAGTGATTTAGGCAATAAAACCAATACTGGAGATAAAATGGAATCATAAAATACTCAATCAAAAAGAAGGCAGGAAGAAAGAAAAAGGGAACAAGACCAGATGGGAGGAATAGAAAACAAACAGCAAGATTGTAGATTTAAGTCCAACAAAATCAATAATTGAATTAAATATAAATAACTAAACACGTCAAGTATAAGACTTGAACTACAGTATCAACCAAATTGAGCTAGTTGACTTTTACAGAACATTCTACCCAACAAGAACAGAATATACGTCCTTTTCAAGTGCACACAAGGAACAGTCACCAAGAAATACTGTATTCTGGACCATTAAAAAGTCTCCATCAATTTAAGAGAATTTAATTCCTAGAAAGCATGTTCTCTGATCACCAAGGAATCAAATAAATCAGTAACAAAAAGATATCTGGAAAATTCCTAATATGTGGAAATCAAGCAACATGTTTCTAAATAACCCAAAGAACAAACTTCAAGAGAAAATTAAAAAACATTTTGAACTAAATGAAAACAAAATTACAAAAAGTGTAGGGTGCAACTAAAACAGTGCTTGTAGGGAATTTTTAGCATTTAATGCTTAATTTAGAAAAGAATATCGTCTAACACCAACTATCTAAGCACAACTCCAAAATGCACATGTAAACACATATTTAGAAAAGTCAATCCAGCGATATATGAAAAAAGAAAACACATCATGACCAAAGTGTGGTTTATCCTAGGAATGCAATTTTAGTTTAACATTTGAAAATCAAGTCACCATATGAACAGATTACAGAAGAAAAATAAAATTTTCATCCTACTAGATTTAGAAAAAGCATTTGACAAAATTCACTACCCATTCATGATAAAAACTCTCAGCAGCAGTAGAAAGGTGGGGTGCAGAACTCAAATTCTAGTAAGAAGACCAGACTTAATGATCTGATGGAGACTGGAGGAACCCAGGAAAACATGGCCCCTGGATTCTCTATCAGCCCAGAACTAAAACAATTTTCTGAGGCCAACTCTTCAGTGGGTTGTGGTTCATAAAGTAATACTCGTGAAGAGTGTGCTTCTTAGCTCAAGTAGATACAAGAGACTAAACGGGCAGCTTCTGTCTGGAGCTGAGATGGGAAGGCAGAGAGGGTTAGGACCTGGTTGAATGGACATAGGGAATCAGGGGTAGAAAGGAGGAGTGTGCTGTCACAGTATGGGGAGAGCAATTAGGGTCACATAACAATGTATGTATGAATTTTTGTATGAGAGACTAACTTGAAATGTAAACTTCATTTAAACTACAACAATAAACAAAAAAAAAAGAACTGAAAATGATGTCAATGAGGAAAATTGGTTTTTAAAAAAGGGCCATCAATTGCTTTCCATTATCCCATGCAAAAGCTATATGGGGTTTATTGACTTGTTACAAATTCAAACTCCTTATGCAGATTTATTATAAATAAATATGAAGTTCTTGCTTGATTTCTTTCTATCTGTTATTGCTAATGTTAGTTCCTGAACTCATTGGCAGGGACGTTAGGGATAGTCTTATTTCTGTTTTCAAATAATGCTTGGTAAAACCCTAAGAAAAGGTTTAAACACAGAGGAAAACATTCTTTGATGGTTACGGGGTTGGGGAGGGAGGGTGAGGGTTACTCACTAACCAGATAGTAGATAAGAATCATCTTAGGCGAAGGGAAGGACAGCACACACTACAGGGGAAGTCAGCACAAGTGGACTAAACCAAAGCCGAGAAGTTTCCTGAATACAATCAAACACTTTGAGAGACAGAGTAGCAGGGCTAGGGGTCTGGGGACTATGCTTTCAGGGGAAATCTAGGTCAATTGGCATAACAAAGCTTATTAAGAAAATGTTCTGCATCCTACTTCGGTGAGTGGCATCTGGAGTCTTAAAAGCTTGCAAGTGGCCATCTAAGATGCATCAATTGGTCCCAACCACCTGGAGTAAAGGAGAATGAAGAACACCAAAGACACAAGGAAAGTATTATCCCAAGAGACAGAAAGGGCCACATAAACCAGAGACTTCATCAGCCTGAGACCAGAAGAACTAGATGGTGCCCTGCTACCGCCGATGACCCCCCTGACCGGCAACACAACAGAGAGTCCCAGATGGAGCAGGAGAAAGGTGGGATGCGGAGCTCAAATTCTAGTAAGAAGACCGGACTTAATGGTCTGACTGAGACTGGTGGAATCCTGGGAAGCATGGCCCCTGGATTCTCTATCCACCCGGAACTAAAACAATTTCCGAGGCCAACTCTTCAGACAGGGATTGGACTGGACTGTGGGACATAAAGTGATACTCATGAGGAGTGTGCCTCTTAGCTCGAGTAGATACAAGAGACTAAACGGGCAGCTTCTGTCCAGAGGTGAGATGGGAAGGCAGAGAGGGTTAGGAGCTGGTTGAATGGACATGGGGAATCAGGGGTGGAAAGGAGGAGTGTGCTGTCACAGTATGGGGAGAGCAATTACAGTCACATAGCTATGTATAAATTTTTTGTATGGGAAAACATTCAAAAATCAAAACAAAGAAAAATTGCCATCTTGGTGATACTGAGTCTTCTCTCTAATGAAAGGAATGGCTGTTTGATGCCTCTTTTGAGTTACCTCAAAGCGGTCCCACCTCCAGGTATCTAACTAAAGAAGGGCTAGAGCTAAGGATACTTATGCTGAAGTACCTTGAAGTTCTTATCTGGGGCTAGAATTTGGTCTAAGTGCTGTGTTCCGTAAACGTCAATTGTGCATATAAGATCAACCCAACGTTGTTTGCCTACTTTGTTCTTTTGTGTTTTTATTGCCATACTTGTTTGTTGGCTCTAGATCCTAAGTGGTGAAGGACTTAGCACAAAAACTTTGGCTGGAAAAGAACGAGAGTCGGAAGAGCTTCTCCTCTTGGCGTATGCTCATGTTCTTTGCTTTTAGTGGAAAAATTGTAGTAGTTAATGCAGTTGGTGTAGACTGAAAGGAAACATTTTGGAGTGTCTTGATAACCACATAACGACAACTATCTTGTGAGTTTTTAGTTTCCTTTTCTTTTTTCATTTTCACAGGGCTTTGGGCTGTTGTTGAGACATATTTAGCATATCACAGAAGACCATGGCTCCATGATGCCTATATGTGGCTATTCCTAAATACTCAGATACGTGACCAGATTGCTCCATGTTCATCCAGATGTGTCAGTGGAGACTTTTAACCAAGGATTCATAGTCTACCAGGCATTTGCCTTCCTGCCCTGTTATGGAACAGAAGCCTTGGCACTTTAGTATGCTTCTTCTAGTTGCTGTCAAGTTGATTCGGATTCATGGCGACCCCAGTATGTCGGAGTAGAACTGGGCTGCATGGCGTTTTCAGTGGCTGAATTTTCTCAAGTAGATCACCAGGCCTTTATTCTGAGGTGTCTCTGGGTGGACTTGAACCTATAGCCTTTTGGTTAGCAGCCAAGCGCAGTGAGTTAACTGTTTGCACCACCCAAGGACTTAATATGCTTCTTTTAATCAGTGTGTCGGTCAGTCACTCAAAACCCATATTCTGAGTGCCTGACGTTGGCCTCATCATCTAGGAACTTTGTTGCCTGGAGTTAAATGGCCTGTCAGCCGTGCTGAGTTAAGAACGTTAAGCAGAGCATATAGGAGAAGGGAGGGCCAGCCTAGTGGGAAAGCACTTGTCATCAGGTGGCCCTTCTCTTGTTTCTAGTATAAACAGGTCCTCGATCTCCTCATGGCTTCTTACAAGGCACATTATCATCAGTGCCATCTGGATCTTCCTCCTAAACCCTGGGAAAGGGGCTCCCCTCAGGGAGAGCCACAAGTGATAAGGAAGGTAGCTCGGCTACCCCTAGCTCTGTGGCCCCAGTGGCAGGAGGCAGCCTGGAGTAGGGAGAAGCAGCCTGAGCCTGCATCCCCACTTTGCCCTGATCTACTCATGGCTTTGCACTGTCCCTGGCCCCCTCTGAGTCTCAGTTCCTCTAGCTGTAGATTGACAGAGTTAGCTTAGCTCATCTCTGAGCTGTCTTCCCGCTTGAACCCTCTGTACTGGGCTGACTAGTGCCCTCCCCCCACAATTTGTGTCCACCTGGAACCTGTGAACACAGCTTTGGTTTGAAATAGGGTCTTTGTAGACAGATGTAATCAGGTAAGATGAGGTGATAGTGGAGTAGGTGGGCCCTGATCCAGTGACTGGTGTCCTTCTAAGAAGGCCACGTCGAGACACAGAGACAGACCCACACGCCGGGGAGACGGCCGTGTGACCACAGAGGCAAGAGTGCAGGGCTGCATCGACATGCCACGGGACGCCAAGGGATGCCAGGGAGCACCAGAGACTGGAAGAAGCAAGGAGGGATCTGCCCCTGGCACCTTCACAGAGAGCATGGCCGCGCCGACACCCTCAGTTCAGACCTCTGGCCTCCAGAACCGTGAGAGAATACACGTCTGCTGTTTTAAGCCCCCAGTGTGTGGTCACTCGTTACAGCAGCCTAGGGAACCCGTACACCCTCCTTGCATCCAGGCCTATAATTCCAGCTCTCTAAACAGGGAGCTATAATGCCTTGTGGTCAGGAAGGGATTGTTCTCTCGCCAGCCTGACTGTTTCCTGTAGGTCCTGCCTGTGCCCGCTGTCTGCCTGCTGCTGAGCTCCAACCACTTCACAACCCCAGAGCAGAGCAGCGTTTATTGTCCTTAGAGACAAATAGCAGGTGGGAAGAGTGTCAGGCTTTCAAGCAGCCAAACAGGAGTTAGGCCCAAATCAATTTCTTCGCAAAGATTGCCCACTTATTAGCCCATCTGCCTCTGAATAACCTGAAGTACAGCAAAGTAGATGTATGTGTCCCTGCCCTGGATTTTGGACTAAACATGCCTTAAAAATCTGCATCATGCCTAGATTTTCTTCCAGCGATAGTGCCATCCCAAACAACCCTAACTCCTTCCTACAGATCCTCAGTCCAATAAAAGTAAACATGTCAACAAGGAACTCTGTCACTGCAGGCCCAGTGTAGGAAGGAAAAAATATTTATCACATTCTTGCATGGCCATTCTGCACCAGATCGAGTGGGTGAGTGACAGGCAGGAAAACGGGGAAGGAAATGCCTGCAATATTTAGTTACTGTGGTCATTGTGTTTGATTTGGCTGCATCTCCCCAAATGCAAATACAAATGCCCCATTTTATTTGCATGTGAGTCCTGTCTTCTACCCAGAGGGAGGACTGGAAGAGCCAGGGCAAGTCCCACAGTGAGACTGGGGCAAGGTGGGGTGTTGGCTGGGACTTAGAGCAGTTGTACTGGGCCCCAGGTGAGGTCTCTAGGAAGCTGCTGAGGGAACAAGGTCGCAACTGAGAGCAGTTTGGAAAGTACAGCAGTTCAGTTTTGCAGAGAACCTTTTCATTGGTGCCACTCACAGCTCACAGAGAAGGCCATGGGGGTGGAAAGAGCACTGGGCTTGGAAGAGAATGGCACAATTCAAGTTCGAGTTCTCCCACTTGACCTTGGGTAAGTGTCTCAGTCATCTAGTGCTGCTATAACAGAAATACCACAAGTGGATGGCTTTAACAAAGAGAAGTTTATTCTCTCACAGTCCCGTAGGCTACAAGTCCAAATTCAGGGCATCAACTCCAGGAGAAGGCTTTCTCTGTGTGTCAGCTCTGGAGAAGGGTCCTTGTGATGCATCACTCTTTCCTTGGCCTGGGAGCTTCTCTGCACAGGAACCTCAGGTCCAAAGGACGCGCTTTGCTCCCAGCACTGCTTTCTTGGTGGTATGAGGTACCCATGTGTCTCTGCTCGCTTCTTTCTTTTATATCTCAAAAGAGACTGGCTTAAGACACTACCTAATCTTGTAAACCTGATCAGCATAACCTCATCACAGTGATAGAATTTACAACACGTAAGCAGATCACATATAACCTCTTCATAGTGATAGAGTTTACAACACGTAAGGAAACCACATCAGATTACATAATCATACAATACTGGGAATCCTGACCTAGCCACGTTACTACACACATTTTTTTGGGGACACAATTCAATCCCTGACAGTGAGTTTCTTAGCTACTCGAAGTCTCAGTTTCCCCCTTCATGAAATGGGGTTAAAAATCCCTGTTCTGCCAACCTCACAGGGCTATTGTGAAGAGCCTAGGGAAAAACGAATATGAAAGCTGTTGTCAACTGGTTTAGGAACGTAATGTATTATTGTTGTTAGACAGCCAGGCTAGAGAATGCCTGTAGAGCAAAACTAGGCAAGAGTTCTCTTTTTAGGTGGTTTTGACTCAAAACAACTCATCAGAAGGAAGGCATTTGGAACATGGAGAATCATTCTAAGAACTCACAGGGACATGAGTGCTGAACCTCAGGCCAGAGAGTGGCTTCACACACGATAGGACCTAGGGGAAGCCTGCTCCCTCCCTGGCTCTCAGTTTCTCCCCTGTATCATGTGGGGTGGTTCTAGCCTCTCTCTCCAGCCCCTTCCATCTCTGAAGCACCTGCTGTATGGTGCAGATCAATTGCGCCGTCCACGAGGCAATGGCAGGTGGACGTCCATGGGTCCCTGTGCAGCCCTGGTCTAGTAGTGTGGGCCGGTGGTGCAGGTGAGTAGCAGGAGACCTGGAGGGAGGGCTGTGGGATCCTATCAAATAGTCCTCCAGGAGAAAGCCATTGCAGGGAGTGTCTGCCTGGAACAATTCTAGAGGCAGTCCCCCTGCCCAACCAGCTCAGCGATCAGACAGACACAAGGCAAGGCCTCAGACTCAGGCCAGTTCCGCAAAGAATCTCCCGATAATTAACAAGAAGCCAGTTTGTTCTGTAAACCTTCATCTAAAGTACAATTAAAAAAAAAAGTTTCCCGATCAGAAGGCTCAAGATGTTTACATGAAAACATCTTTCCAATGGGCCAGATTTAAATATACAGGAACTCATTGTTGGCCATTGTAAATCCCTATTGAGGGCTTACATTTTTTTCTCCATTTTGCTGTGGGCAGTGCAGGCTGCTACCAGATCATCTTAGAAACGTCAGTTCTACGGAAACCTCACCTTGGGACTCCTCTTACTCTGGGTGTAGGGTTTGGCTTCCTTGAAGGCTTCCATTCCTCGTGCCCCCGGTCCTCATAAAATCCAGGATCCCCGATGCTGCGTAAGTTGAAGCCATTTTGATAGTGCAGATACAACAGCTGCCATTGCTAGAAGCTGAGAGTCCTCAAGTTTTCCGATTGCCTCCTTTTCACGCCACTGCCCTGTTCTCCATCACCTTCCAGAAGTAGAGCCTCCTCCACCTGACCTTCAAAGCCTTTCCTAATCCATTCCTTCAGTGCAGAGCGGTGAGGAAGACCACTGACTTTAGATCCAAGCAGACCTGGGTTTGAATCCCAGCTCTAGCTCATACTCATATGTGACCTTGGACAATTCCTTCACTTTTCTTTCTGAGCCTCAATGTACTCATCTGTCAAATGAGGATAATGCCTCACAGAACTGTTGTAAAGAGATGGAAGAGATAATAATAACTGCAGAGCATCTGGCCTAGCTCTTGACCTATCATGTTATTGTGTTATTGTTAGGTGCCATTGAGTCAGCTCCGACTCATAGCTACCCTACGTACAACAGAACGAAACACTGCCCAGTCCTGTGCCATCCTCACAATGGTTATGCCTGAGCCCATTGTTGCAACCACTGTGTCAGTCTGTCTCGTTGAGGATCTCCCTCTTTTTTCGCTGAACCTCTACCTTACCAAGCATGATGTCCTTCTCCAAAGATTGGTCCCTCCTGGTAACATGTCCAAAGTATGTGAGACATAGTCTTGCCATCCTTGCTTCTAAGGAGCACTGTGGTTGTACTTCTTCCAAGACAGACCTGTTCATTCTTTTGGCAGTCCATGGTATAGTCAATATTCTTCGCTAACACCGTGATTCAGAGGCATCAGTTCTTCTTCCATCTTCCTTATTTGTTGTCCAGCTTTTGTATGCATATAAGGCAATTGAAAGCACATACCTGCCCAGGTATCAGTGGCTGAGAATGCTGCTGTTTTGTCTATCATGCACAGTCGGGCCCCAGCTTCTCTTCCAGCCTTGCATCCCGTCCTCTCCCACCCACCCTGTGCACCAGCCAGATTTGGTCTTTGCTGTTACTCTAAGACTCTCTGAGCCTTTCTTGACCTTTGTGCCTTTGCTTATGCTCATCCCTTTTCCTGGGATACCTTATTCTCCATTATAGCCACTTGGCCAACATGGTTGGGATGGTGAAAGGCTGTGGCTTTGCAGATACAGGGGCCCAGGGCTCCCCCAGCCTCACTGACTGCCTGGGCTCGGGTAAGATCAGGGCTGAGATTGTGGGCAGGGCCCCCAAACCTGACTGTGAGGGGTGGGTACCAGAGGGGACTGATGGGCTGGCTGACCCATTCGTCTCATAGTTCTTTGTGTATGTTCACTTGGATGCCATATTAAATGTTACTTGGCTACTTTTTTCCTCATCCACTCAACCAATAATTATTCACTGGGCACCTGCTCGATCCAGGCCCTCTGCCTATTCTGAGCAGACTAGTGATGCTGACACTGTGGCTTTCTGCACGGGGTTGGCATACGAGCAAACAGACAATTCAAGTGCAGCATAGCATAGAGTTTGCACAGGGCAACACTGGAGCCCAGAGGAAGGCACTGGACCCCGCCTGGAGATGTACGCAGGTCAGGGGTGGCTTCCTGGAGGTGAGGAAAAGCTCGCTAGCACACTTCTGACTGTGACACAGTAGCAAAGTTGATCCCTACCTCTTTTCCTCTTTCCCCTTCTTCCATAGGCTTTGACTTCGCCAACAGAGAACTTCTTCTGCAAGGGAACAGGCCAGGGCAAAGTGTAGGAAATTCTAGGCTTCTCACTAGGACTAGTTTGAATTAATTCCCACAGCTGGGACCGGGAAGTAAGTTCAAGCACTCCTAAAGGTAACTTATGATTGCAAACTAATCTACCTTTATGGACTAGCTCTGACTCAGGCCAGAAATGAGCAGGATGGGAAGGAGCATTGGGGGTGAGAAGCAGAAATCACCTAGTAAAGACCACCAGTTAACCAGTTGCCGTTGACTTGATTCCAACTCATGGTGACCCCATGTGTGTGTCTGAGTAGAACTGTGCTCCATAGAGTTTTCAATGGCTGATGTTTTGGAGGTAGGTCGCCAGACCTTTCTTCCAAGGTGCTTCTGGGTGAACTCAAACCTCCAACCTTTTGGTTAGTAGCCAAGCATGTTAACCATTTGCACCATCCAGAGACTCCTTCATTATCTCTAAAACTAGTTGCTGTCAAGTCAGTTCCAACTCATGGCAACCCCATGTGTGTCAGAGTAGAACTGTGCTCTATAGGGTTTTCCATGGCTGATTTTTCAGAAGTAGATCTCAGGCCTTTCTTCCGAGGCACCTCTGGGTAGACTTGAACCACAAACCTTTTTGGTTAGCAGCCAAGCACATCAACTCTTTGCACCTCCCAGGGCCTCCTTTGGCGACAAGAATGGTGTGATTCATTAACTGTCTCCAGTGGCCACCTCCACATCCCCATGGGGTTTGAGCAGCAGTGGCTGTGAGGAAACTTGCAAAGCCTCTAAAGGGGACTACTTGGAAGGGAAACATTTCCTTGGAGGTGTCAATTCTGGTTCCTTTGCTTAAAAACACAGTCTCATGACCATGGTGCCTCCTGTATAAAAGAACATCTCTGGAAAATGCCTGGTCTTTTGCACCCTGTGAGCCTCCATTTAATTGAGGCTGTTGGGGTATCAGTGATTTCTAGGGTTGCTTCCAGCTCACTTGTGTTCCTGGTGTGATTCTGCTTCTGGGGGAGGGGGCATGATGGTATGAGCTTGCGTGGGTAGCAATTACAGCAGGGTACCTGGGAACAATAATAAATACTTTTAGAGCCCTATTGGCTGCTAGGTACTCTTCTTGTGAGGTAGGTATTGTTACTGTCCCTATTTCACAGATGAGGAAACGGAGGCACAGAGAAGTGAACTGATTTGAGCAAGGCCAACAGCATCTAGGAAGTGGCAGAGCTAGGATGCAAACCTAGGGAGCTCGGCTCCAGAGTTCAGGCTTTGCCCTATTGGAAGAGGTCTTATGAACCGAGTCTTCCAGAATGTTCTTTTCTAGTAGAAGGGAAGAGGACCTCGATGGCCCAGACCAGAATCTTTCTCTGTCTGCATGCTGCCAATTGGTTCTGGAAAATACAACAGCACTGACAAGGGTGTACTGAGTTGAATGGTGTCCCTCCAAAATATATGTCTACCTGGAACTTATGAATGGTGAGGTGGGCCCTAATCCAATGACCAGTGTCCTTATAAGAGGAGAAGACACAGAGGAGAAGGCAATGTGAGCAGGCAGAAGCTGGAGCGAAGCAGATACAAGCCAAGGAATGCCAAGGATTGCTGACAGCCTCCAGAAGCTAGGAGAGAGCTATGGAAAGGCTTCTACTCCAGAGCCTTTGGAAAGAGCACACCTTGACTTTGGACTTCTGGGCTCCTGAATGAGGAGCACTGGTGGTGTGGTGGTTAAGCGCTCAGCTGCTAACTGAAAAGTCAGTGATCCGAACTCACCTGCTGCTCCGAGGGAGAAAAATGTGGCAGTCTGCTTCTGTAAAGATTTATGGAAATCTATGGGGCAGGTCTGTTCTGTCCTGTAGGGTCGCTATGAGTGGTCATTGACTCGACAGCAGTGGTTAACAGGTTTAGGCTCCTGAATTGTGAGAGAATAAATGCCTGTTGTTTTAAGCCACCCAGTTTGTGGTACTCTGTTATGGCAGCTCCAGGACACTGATACAGGGGTGAGCCCCCAGGAGGAATCTTGATGTGACATTGACCATCTGTGTGTTAAGGTCAAGGTCAGTGTGGAGGAAAGTGGTAGGGCACAAGATTGGCTCCCTCTGGGCCCACAGCCCTCTCCACTTGGAGGCTTCCAGCTCAATGCCCAGTGGCTTTCACAAGTGGCAGAACCATCTGCCTGCTGAACTGCTCAAGGGGGACTTTGAGTCCTAGCCGTATCCAGGAAGCCCCAAGGGTGGCCAGTCATAATGGCCCTCAAGAGGTCCTGAGTTCTGGTCACTTGACCTCTCCTCTCAGCTCGCTCTGCTTGCATTTCATCCCTTCTGATGCGGCTGAGGAGGGAGCTTGCTTGTTTTCTGGACATTTTGACATTATTGACATTTGCCATTGCTCTTGCCTGGAGACGTATTTGAACAAGGGTCTTCAATTGATGTTCTCAAGACTTCAGGGAAACAGAAAGTCATTTGGCCACCTACTCAGTCCATCCCTCTTTCCCAGGCTCTGTGCTGAGCTAGTGGGAGCTAATATGGGGTTGGGAATCACAGAAGAATGGCCGAGAAGCCAGGGATTTGAAGCCCAGAAGTCTGGGACTTGCTCAGGCTCTTCAACCTGGAAGGGCCTCCAGGGATTCTGGGGTGCAAATCTCTTAGTTCACACTGGAGAAGACAGGCCTGGAGCAGGCAGGGGCTTGCCCCAGGCGGTGCAATCTGCTCACTGCCAAACTGGGATGAGAAGGCAGGATTCTTCCCACTCCACATGCCGGCAGGCTTAGATTCCCCTTCCTGCTCCTAACTGTGAGAAGCCAGAGGCTGGGCAGGCCTCCTGAGTTCTGTTTCCAGCTGCATGCACTCCATCCCTCCTTGGAACCCTAGCCTTGTGCCTTGCTGTTTCTGGGCATTGTGAGCACATTCTACTTAGTTATTTCAGTCTCTCCCTTGTCTGAGGAAGCCGGCAAAATGGCGCTCTAGGCAGAAGCACCACACTGTCCCTCCACAGCAAAGATCCAAAAAACTAAGCCGAACAGAGAATACAACAATCCTGAAACCCTAAAACATCAAATGAAGAGATAAAGAACTCAGCCAAGCACCAAATGGAGTGAGAAAACTGACAGAGACCAGCGAGCGAGGAGATATTCATGCAGAGGTCCCCTACCAGCTAATGCAGCGTGGATCCGCCATCTTGGACTCCTATCGGAGACCAGCAAACGGGGTACGAGAAAAGCAGCCTCACGGAGCTTCCAGCAGGAGACAAAACAACCAGTAATTTGTGATATACGCTTTCCCACCCCCCACCCTTCTTCACCCCGACTCGGCCTCCTCTGCTTCCTGCTGCCACAGTCTCTTGACTGAGAAACGGCGGCTGCTTGGATTCCACACACCGGAACCGGTGGCTCTCTGAGTGCCATTTGTTGGCTGCTGGTGTTGCTTTTTTTCCCGCTTCTTTTTATTTCTTCCTTGCCTCTCCCTACCTCCCCCTCCTTTTGCTCGAGTACCTTGCTCCGTGAGCCATCTTTGCTTCTTCCTGAGAGGCTGCAGAGCTCCGGTAATTTGTGATATACGCTTTCCCACTCTCTACCCTTCTTCACCCACACTCGGCCCCCTCTGCTTCCCGAGGACACAGTCCTTTGTCCAGAAACACCAGCCCGCACTAGCTGGCTCTCTGAGTGTGATTTGTTGGCTGCTAGTGTTGCTTTTTTTTTTCTGCTTCTTTTGATTTCTTACTTGCCTCTCGCCACCTCCTCCTCCCTTTGCTCAAGTACCTGGCTCCGTGCACCATATTTGCTCCTTTCTGAGGGGCTGTGGAGCTCCGTTCGAATGTGGAGCTGCTTACTGGTTTGGGCTGCCACGCTGGTGGGATCCTGGGGCTTTTCTTCATTCGTTTGTTTTGAATTGTTTGTTTATTTTCTTTTCCTTTTCATGAGTTGAGAGCCCTTTCTGGCCAGGCTGAGCTGCGTGGCAGGGAGACTCCCCTTCGGCTTCCACAGACATGCAGAGCATTTCTTTTTACGTTGTTTTTTTTTTCTGTTTCTTTGGGGGCCTTTCTCGTTTTTTTTTAATTTGTTTTGTTTTGTTTTTCTCTTTTCCTCTTTTTGTCTTTCTTCATTGCTCAGTTTCTTGCTGTCTATATCTTCCTTCTCTTTCTGTTCCCTGAATACCTGGCGTTGTATACCTCTATGCCTTCCAGCCAGGCTGTACTGCAACACCTGAGAGCGACTTCCCCAGACATCATAGCTCCACCAGTGGGATCCGTGGGAACTTTGTGGTTCTTTAACCTTTCTGATTCTTATTTATTCATTCCTTTCTTTTCTTCCTCCTCCCCTTTCTGTTTTTCTCCATTTCATAGTCTCTCATCTCTCCACTCCAACGGCAAGCTCCTCTAGCACCCTTTATTGTTTGTTTGTATGTTTTTGGCCTCTGTTCCACTCTCCTCTCTCCCATATCCATCTTAGCTCGACACATAACAATCTCCCTGCTGCATCCTGCCTAACTGCACCGTGCGCTTGACATCACACCACCAAGCAGCACAGGCACGGCCTACTGGAATCTGCCCTGCACTGATTACCGACCCCCTCTGGTGGCTGTAGTAAGTGCCACAAACAACCCGTCCCAGTAACTCCTCTTCAGCTAGACCTGCCCTGCCATACCATATCTGAGTGACTGACCCTGCCAGTTGAAGAAGGAGGTGAAAAGTATTGTGCCCACAGATGAGCAAACAACAAAGAACACACAGTCTG
>NW_004444259.1:127740-144494 GCF_000243295.1 Trichechus manatus latirostris
AAAAAAACTCCCAACCAAAAAAAGCCCTGGCCCAGATGGCTTCACTGGAGAATTCTACAAAGCATTTACAGAAGAGCTTGTACCAGTACTACTCAAGCTATTTTAGAGCGTAGAAGAGGAAGCAACATTTCCAAATTCATTCTATGAACCCAGCATAACGCTGATACCAAAACCAGTCTCTCCCTTGTCTCCTCTGCTAGACCCCAAGGCTCAAGGTCAGGTTCTAAGCCTGAAGGGCCTCTGCATCCCCCTCTCCTTCCAGGGCCTTGCCAGCACCTGGCATGGAGTAGGAGTTCAGTACATGGTAATTGAATGAATGAATGAATGGAAGAGAAAGGATATGGCAACAGTAAAAAGTCTTTTGTCCTAAAGTACATACAGAAAGTGAATTAAACTCATTTTTATATTAAATTACATCAGAATGACATTAGAATCTCAGATTTTAGCAGCAAAGACATTACGGACAAAGTCATGCATTCTCATTCTTCCACGATGGCTAACCCCAAAAATTTGAAAGAGAACCAGTGACTTAATGTTGTGATTCTATTCTTTTTTCTTGTTCTTATTTGCTGCTTGACAGAGCTGCAAGAATACCCATGCATTTTCTATCATTTCAAGTCTATTACATGAACCCATAAAATTGACCCTAAATTTTCTTTTCCTTATTTCTTCTTCACTCTGGTATCATGTGGCTAGTGCACCCTTTTACCAGATGTTAAGGGCAAAGTTCTTTAAATGTCAGGAGAGCCACATGGGTCAACCTAGCTAGCTCCGTGGATGCAGGCACTGAGTTTGCCTAGCTCTGATGAGTACAGTTTGAGCCTGGCCCAGGGCTTACCTGGGCTCTCAGGTGTGGCAGGCTGGGTACAGAGAGCCTTCAGTGTGGCCTTGGGGCAGGAGGAGGCAGTGGTTGTGGGGATTGATTACCTCAGGAAGTGGCTTTGCCAGGTAGGGTGAGCAGAGGAGAGGCCCCATGCCCAGAAGACCCCCCTGGGGCAGGACCAGTGGGGGCCACATCCTAGAACTCCAGGCTTCCTGCATCCCTGCAGCCTCCAGGAAAACAGGTTTAACAACCAAGGCTGCCTTTGCAAAGCAGAAGTGGGGAGCAATGCAGCCAAAGCTGTCAGAAGCACGAGTGTACCCTGGAGAGAGACCACCTGCCCCCCAACGTCGGCTCTGCATTTCCTACCTGAGAGATCTTGGGCAAGTTACTTCAAGTCTCTGAGCCTCAGTCCCCTCATCATTTCTAAACTGGAGGTTGTAGTATGCTGCCTCACAGAACTGCTGAGAGGAGTCATTGAGTTTAATCTGTGGGCACATTTGGCACAGACTTGGCCCACGAGAGGCATTCTATATGTATGTCCTGTGGTAGGGGTAATAACAGCTTCTTACTGAGGACTTTCAACGTGGCAGGCAATATTATTGCCCTCCTCTAACCCTAACAGCCACCACCCATCTGTCAGTGTGTCATACTGTGGTGGCTTACGTTTTACTGTGATGCTGGTAGCAGGGTCACCCATGGTGGACAGCTTTCAGTGGAGCTTCCAGACTAAGACAGATGAGAAAGAAAGGCCTGACAATCTACTTCTGCAAATCAGTCAATGAAAACCCTATGGATCACAACAGAATATTGTCTGATAATAGTGCTGGGAGATGAGCCCCTCAGATCAGAAGGCACTCAAAGTACACAGTGGCGACAACAATGGACTCGAGCAGACCAACGGTCATGAAGATGGTGCAGGACTGGGTAATAGTTCATTCTGTTGTACATAAGGTCACCATAAGTTGGAGCGAACTCAATGGCAACTTACAACAAGAAACCCTTGAGGAAACAGAGGCTCAGAGAGGTGGAGTGACTTGCTACAGGTCACACAGCCACCTCCCAGAGCTGTCGCAAGGGCTCAGTAAAGTAACAGTGGCCAAGAAAGCCAGGTCTCCAACTTCCTTACTTGCTCTTGACTGTTCCAGGCATTTAGAAGAGCAGAACTGAAGACAGATGGTGTTCCAGCTCGCCATTCAGCTGGTCATGAATCTTGCCAGGGCTTGAAGGAAGATTTTCCTAAAAAGGGACCCTATGCAGGCTGTCACTGAACTCTGTGGCCCATCAGCCAGCAAGATGTCATGACTAGTACTGTGAATTGTATTTGCTCAAAGAAGGCACAAACAATACCTCTCAAACCTTCAATGTCAACCAAGCAGCTAGCTGCCTTTCCACGTTCTTCCCCTCCTGCTGACCTTCCTGGGGAAGGGGATTTATAAGAATTTTCTAGACCAAAAGGCACTGGAAGGGGAGTCATGCAGCCCTTGAGTGGGGAGATTGGGACTTTGTGACTCCCAAACATCAGTTAGGTAGGTTATAAACACACCTTCCAGAACAGAGGCCAGAATCTGTCTGGCGTTTCAGGTGGGGTCCCTTTGAAGAGATAAATTAGGGCAGGTCAGAGGTAGGGGAGGAAGGCCTAGTGAGAGAGGCTCCATCTCCCCCTGTGCAAACAGAAGGGAAGGGATGCTACCCCAGCCCCTTCTGCTCTGACGGGGCAGGTCACAGCTGAGCAGGCCCTAGAATCCTCATCCTGACTCTGACAGCCCCCACAGCCTGTCTGCTGATCTGTGCTCAAATTTCCCTGCCTTGGTTTCCTCATCTGCAAAGTAGTTTAAATCAAGTGCCTGTGTTCCTGGGGAGGCTGTTTTGGGCAACTCCCCAGAGGCAGAGGCACACAAGGAAGGCACTTGCCTTGGGATGGCCCAGGAGAAGTCCTGCACAGCTGTGAAGATAACTTGGCAGCAGGAGGGGGCACTGGTTGGTAACCCAAACATGTTCAAATGACGGAGAAGCTGGTCTAGGGCAGGTGTCTGGCTTGTCTTGCCGGGTGCCAACCTTGGAGTTGCCTCGTCTTCCTTCCTAGCTGCAGTCAAGCCCCTTTCTCTGCCCTTGGTGCTTACCTGCACCCCTAGAATGCAACTCTGCAGTGACTAATTAATTTGTCAAGATGCCACCGCCTGTTTAGGCAAACCTGTTAACGGGAGCACTAAAGAATTGTTTTGGAGTGATAGCCACAGACATACTTCAGGCTTCCTGGATTGTGTGTACTTTCTGATATTGCATGTGTCAGGAAGCTGAGAAAAATTGGCCCCTGATCTGACACTAATTTATTTCTTGATTTCAAGTCCAGACAGAGAAGAGCATGACTATCTTCCCAGCACTGCAGAAGCTTCTGACACAACCTAGGATCAGGGAGGGGCTTATCAGTTTCAAAACCCTCTCCCCAATACAGGAATCTCTTCTCTAGAATTAGGTTTTTGTTTGAATACCTCTCGGGACAGGCTGCTCACTGCTGGCTAAGGCAGCCCATTCCAGTTTTGGATGGTGCCAATTGTTTGGAAGGTTTTCCTTACTCTGAGCTACAGTTTATCTTCCTGAAATTTCTACCCAATAGACCTGGTCCTGGAGCCCTGGTGGCTCAGTGGTTAAGAGCTGTGCTGCTAACCAAAAGGTTGGCAGTTCAAATCCACCAGACGCTCCTTGGAAACCCTATGGGGCAGTTCTACTCTGTCCTGTAGAGTCACTATGAGTCGGAATTGACTCCACAGCAATGGGTTTGATTGTTTCAGTTCTGGTCCCATCCTCTGTATGTAAGTGGAGATGCCACCGTGGGCTCCTCATCTTCACTTCTCCAGGCTTATCTTCATGCCTCTTATGTCATGATTCCAGGATTCTTCACCATCCTGTTCTCCCTTCCATCTTCTTCTGCTTTCTCCGTGTATCTAGTTCTGTAAGCCATCTGGATAAATTGGGCTTTTCAAGGGGAGGTAAGGATAGAAGTGGATTTCCCTTCCTGTTCATATCCAGGTTCCCACAGAGCACTTGCTAAATATGCATGAATTTCTCCATGCATTTTTTTTTTTTCTTTAAACCTGGTTTTGCTCTATTTCTAAAATAGATTTCATATGTGGCTTTATTTTTCCTTTTTTTTTTTTTTGCCTCAGACTCTGTATTAGTTTCCTATGGCTGCTATAACAAATTACCACAAATGTGGTGGATTAAGACAACACAAACTCTTTATCATGTAGTTTTGGAGGTCAGAAGTCCAAAATGAGTCTCACTGGGCTAAAATCAAAGTGCTGGCAGGGCTGTGTTCTAAGGAGAATCCATTTCCTTCCCTTTTTCATCTTCTAGAGGTGCCTGCGTTCCTTGGCTCGTGGCCCCTTCCTCCATCTTGATGGCCGGCAGCATAGCCTCTTCAAATCTCTCTCTCTGATGTCTACTTCTGTCGTCACATCTCCTTCTCTGACTCTGACCCTCCTGCCTCCTTCTTGTAAGGACTCTTGTGATTACATCGGGGCCACTGGATAATCCAGGGTCATCTCATTTCAAGGTCTTTAGTCACATTTGTTGTGTAAGGAAGCATATTCACAAGTTCCAGGGATTCGGACAGGATCTCTTTCAGTGGTGGGGTATGGGGGAGGGGGCATCATTTTGCCAACCGCAGGCTCCTCCTGCCTGCAAGACCATGGTGTTAGCAGGACCAGCTTTGTTGACTGTCGAAAGATTCAGCTGGGAATTCCGCCCCCTTGGCCAACCCAGGCCCTGGCCCCCTCTTGCGAAGGGGGATGCTCGACTAGGGGGAGGGGAGTGAAGTGCAAGTGGCTCCAGGGCACAGAGCCAGCCCCAGCAGAGGGATTTGAAACATTTAAGTTCCCAGAAATGTCTTCACTCAAGTCCATCCTGGGCCTGGCATGATTAAGTGTTGAGCGAGCGCTGAATGAGTGACCAGATGAATGAATGAGCTGCTCCCACATCCAGCCCACCCGTTGTATTCCTATCAGTTCTCTTTCAAGGCAAGTCAAATATTAACTTCTCAGTCATAGCCCTTGACTCTCTCCTGCCTTGCTACCTTCGCCCCCTCCCCACGCTGTTTTTGCCTCTGGTCTCCCATAGTCGGTGCACCACTGGGTCATTCCATACTATAGTGGGGGCTGCTTTCATGTCTGGGTCTCTGTGGCCCAGCCCAGGGGCTCTGTGAATGTTTGGGTTCTTGCACCTCAGAGCCCATGTCCTGCTGGGCTGGGTCGGTGTAGGTGCCACATGAGAGGGAGTGTTGAATGCACCTCTAGGCCCCATGTACTTCCCACCTGAGCAGGAACCCTCTAGATCAGAGGTTCTTAACCTTTGGTGAGTCATGGAACCTCTTTGAGGCTCTGATGAAAGCCGCGGGAGCATCTGTCCAGAAAAGCACACCTATTGTAGACATTCTATGGGGGTTCCTGGTGCCCCTGAAGCCCATCTGGGACCCCTGGTTCAAACACTCTCCCCAGGGAAAGACAAGTAGCATTTACAGAGCCCCTTTTGGGCATCAGTCGTGTTGCTGTTGTTGATGTGTGCTGTCGAGTCTATTTCAACTCATAGCAACCCTGTAGGACAAAGTAGAACTGCCCCATAGGGTTTCCAAGGCTGAAATCTTTATGGGAGCAGATTACCAGGTCTTGTCTTCTGTGGAGCTGCTGGTGGATTCAAACCACCAACCTTTCAGTTAGCAGCTGAGAGCTTAACCATTGCACCATCAGGGCTCCTAGTCATATCACTGGGGCTTTCAAATGCACTATCTCATTGAACCCTCTCAGTGCCACGGGAAGCTGCCCTACGTCACACAGCT
The DNA here is from genome assembly GCF_000243295.1 of Trichechus manatus latirostris. Classification (NCBI taxonomy): domain Eukaryota; kingdom Metazoa; phylum Chordata; class Mammalia; order Sirenia; family Trichechidae; genus Trichechus; species Trichechus manatus. The sequence goes on from NW_004444259.1 coordinate 133,395, forward strand.
GGTAAGTGGGATGGTGGTCACTAGAATGCTTGCTTATCTCACCCTCACCTCAGCAGCTGGGAAGCTGTAGACAACAGGGCAGCCAGTTCCCCTCTGGTTATCTCCTTAGAATCCTGGGAAGGCATCTGGGAAGTAAACCTGGTCAGTGGCCAGGATGCTGGGGACCCCGAGGCTGGAGCCGGCTGGAGCCCAAGGGTAGAGCAACCCGGGGATGGGCTGGAGGCAAGCCTGTGGAGCAGAGGGGCCAGGATGCTGGGAGGAAGCACAAAGGGGCCAGGATGGGATTTTCTGAGGTGCTTGCCAGGCCCGGGAGGATGGCCTGAAGCCAGGTTGGAACCGAGGCCACGCTGAGAGCAGCTCTGCTCCTCTTTCAGCCCAGCCTAGACTGCCGGGGTAGGCCCTGGGGCTGCTGGAGCTAGCTTGCCGGGATTGAGGGAGGTCAGAGGACTAGACATGGTTCAAGATCTCCCAACGTCAAGAGGCGTGAGGTCTGGGTCTGGCTCTGCCCCTAGCCTGTTGGGTGACTTTGGGCCATCCCTTCCTCTCACTGAGCTGCAGGTCCCCATCTGTTCAATAACTAGGCTGTCTCCTCAGGCCTCTCCCTAGCTGTGATAACTTCAACTCTAAGATCTCTGTCCCTGCCTTAGTCAGGGATCTGGGACAGTCCTAACTTTCTTAAGTTACCAAGGAAGTTGTCTATGACAGAGCAAGAGTTTGCGTCATTATCAATTCAACATGCATTTATTGAGGCCAGCTGTATGCCAGGCATTGGACTGGGTGCTGAGACACCAGGGAGGAGGCCACCCTGCCCCTGTCTATGGGGAGCTCTCAGTTGGCAGGGACAACTGACATGCAAAATGAGTATGGATATGCTGCGTATATAGCATGTGCACTTGAAAAAAATGTGTATCCTTCTGTTGTTGGGGCCCATAAATATTAATTAGGTCAAGGTGGTTGATAGCATTGTTCAAATTGTCTATGTCTTCACTAATTTTTGTTTAGTTCTTTTATGTGTTGCTGAGAACAGGTTGTTAAAATCAGCTATCTTCGCTATGGTTTTTGTCTTTAATTCTGCTAATTATCACTTCATTTATTTTGAGGTTATGTTATTAAACACATTAATTTATCTGGAAGACATAACATTCATAAAACGAATGTTATGTCTTCCAGGTAAATTAATCTTTTCTTCATTGTGAAATGTGTCTCTTTACCTCTGGTAATACTCTTTACTCAAAGTCTAATATAGAGCCACTCCAGCTTTGTATACTTACTCTTTGTAGGGTGTATATCCTTCTCCATCCACTATCCGCTTACTGTCAGCCTGTCTCTACCTTTGTTTGTAAAATGCATCTCTTCTAGAAAGCTTAAAGTTTAGTCTTGTTTTTATCCATTCTGACATTCTCTGCGTTTTAAGTCAAATGTTTTATCCATTAACATTTACCATAACTATTGATGTGTTAGGATTTAGGCCTTTTTTTTTTTCACTATTCATTTTCCGTTTTTCCCCTCTGTTTTTTGTTCCGATGCTTCTCCTTCTCTGCTTTCTCTTGGATTATTTGAATATATTGTACATTTCCATTTTATTTATTTGATTTTTAGTGTTCTAGGGATTACAATATACACCCATAACTTTTCACAGTCTATTTAAAGATAATATTGTATCATTTCATGTACAATGTGGAAACCTTGCGACTACATAGGCCCAACTTGCTCCTGATTTTTATACTGTAGTTGTCATAGGTGTTACAGCTACTGACATTATACACTCCACAATACAATGTTATGATTTTTGCTTTAAAAAGTCCTATATATTTTAAAGAAATTAAGAGGAAAACATAATCTTTTATATTTACCCAACTGTTTACCATTTTCTATGCTTTTCATTTCTTCCTGTAGTTCCAGGTATCCATCTGATACCATTTCCCTTCAGCCTGGAGAATTTTCTTCAGCATTTCCTGTAATGAATATCTGATGATTATTAATTCTCTTAGTTTTCTTTTATCTGAAAAAGTCTTTATTTCACCTTCATTCTTGAGTTTTTCCTTTCAGCACTTTAAAGATGTCCTTCTGTTGTCTTCAAGCCTCCATTGTTTCTTAGGTGTGGTAAGTGGTCATTTGAATTATGGTTTCTCTGTGTGTCATTTTTCTCCAGCTGATTTAAGATTTTCTCTTTATCTTTGATTTTTAGCATTTTCTCTGTGATGTGCCTAAATATGGTTTTCTTTGTGTTCATTCTGCTTGGGATGAGTTGAGCTTCTTGAATCTGTGACTAATCTGTCTTCCACCAAATTTGGAAAGTAAACTTATCATTTCTTCAAATAAATGTTTTCTAGTTCATTCTCTCTCCTCTCTCTCTAGGACTTCAATTACATATATTTTAGATATTTTGACAATGTCCTCGAGGTTCTGGGTTTTCTTCTTCGAACTTTGTTTTTTCTTTCTCCCTCTCTGTTCTTCAGAATGGACAATTTCTGTTGATTTATCTTCATGTTTTCTGTCTCTTTCTTCTGTCATATTCATTTTGTTAAGCCTATCTAATGAATTTTTATTTCTGCTATTGTATGCTTCCATTCTAGAATTTCCATTTGGTTCTTTGTTATAATTTTTATTTCTCTGCTGGCATTTTCCATCTTTTCATTCATTACGAGCATACTACCTTTATGTCCTTTAGCATGGCTGTCATAGCTTCTTTAAAACCCTTGTCTGCTAATTCCAACATATGGGTCATCTCAGGGTTGCTCTTAGTTGATTGCTTTTTTCCCCTGAGGATTAGTCGTGTTTTTCTGGTTCTTTTTGTGTGTGGGACTCTGGATTCTGTTCCTCTGAAGAGTGGTGATTTTTGTTTGTTTTTGTGTGTGTGTGATAGCAGGCAACTACATTGGCTAGACTCAAACTGCAGTCTGTTTCTCTTCTGCAGTTGGCAGCAGCTCAGATCACTGTTCAGTTACTTCAGTCTTAGCTGGTCTTCTTGGAGTCTGTCCCGTACATACATGGTTGAGGGTCAGCAGACATTTGGACATAGTTTATGTGTAAGTTTTTTGTTGTTGTTGTTTATTTCTGTAGTTTAAATGAAGTTTACATTTGAAGTTAGTCTCCCATACAAAAATTTATACACACATTGTTATGTGACCCTAATTGCTCTCCCCATACTGTGACAGCACACTCCTTTCCACCCCTGATAACCCATGTCCATTCAACCAGCTCCTAACCCTCTCTGTCTTCCCATCTCACCTACGGACAGAACTGCCCATTTAGTCTCTTGGATCTACTTGAGCTAAAAGGCACACTCCTCACGAGTATCACTTTATGTCCCACAGTCCAGTCCAATCCCTGTCTGAAGCGTTGGCCTCGGAAATTGTTTTAGTTCTGGGCTGATAGAGAATCCAGGGGCCATGCTTTCCGGGGTTCGTCTTTCTGTATGTAAGATTTGAGACTCTTCCTTTATGGTGTCTACTTTGGGATTTTCTCCTTACTTTCTGGTAGCTGTGGTGGCTCTGAATTCTGTTCTCTGGTTCTTCAAACCAGAAATTCTGCAGATTTTCCATCAGAATTTTAGCTTCCCTGCATGGTGGAGACTAGGTCCTTTCCTCTAGCTTAACACCAGAAAAAATGGGAACCTGACCCAGTGCCGTTTTAGTCTTCCAACTGTTGTCTTCCCTCTAGTATCTACCTGCCTTTGGTCTCTCCCTAGTGCCTTCAGGGCGTGTTTTTGTTTTGTTTTGTTTTGTTTGTTTGTTTGTTCTCTCTAGAGTTTATCATTTTTATCTGCAGTGGGACTGATTCAATGGGATTTTACTTGTTCATTACTGGAAGTAGAATCCGTGACCTTTTTTTAACTCCCTTAATCATGTTTGAATTAACAAACAGTCTTAATCTTAATGTAGTCAAATCTATCTTTTCCTCCGTGGTTAATTCTTTTTGTATCTTTGTTTTCTACCCCAAGATCATTCATGTAGTTTCCTATATAATCTTTTCTTATAATTTAGTCTTTTTAAAGATCCTGGAATTTATTTATTCTTTTTTTACTTACTTTAAGACAAACTTTTATTTTAGACTAGGTCTAGATTTACAAAAAAGTTATGAAGATAGTATACAGATTCCCCTTGTACCCCACACCGTTTCCCTTATTTCCTCTATTATTAACATCTTACATGAGTATGGTACATTTGTCACAATTAATGAACCAATATTGATATATTGTTTTAAATGAAAGTCCATAGTTTATTCATTTTTCTTCAGGTTTTACCCAATGTCCTTTCCTGTTCCAGGATCCCATTTAGGATACATTACATTTAGTCATCATGTCTCCTTAAGCTCCTCTTGGCTATAATAGTTTTTCAGACTTTCCTTGTTTTTGATGACCTTGACAGTTTGGAGGAGTATTGGTATCCTTTTTGTAAAACGTATCAATTTGGGCTTCTCTAAAGTTTTTCTCATGGAATTGATTCTTGTATGTGTTGTGAAGAAGATCCTTCTCTACACATCAGCTAAAATGCTAATTCAAGCACATCATCCCCAATACTTAAACTCTCCAGTAACTCCCCAATCTGGAAAATTGGGGAGTTTAGAAACCTTTTTGAGGGTGCTACAGGCTGAATTAGTGTGACTCTGACATAGATGCCCGCAGTGAACTCAGGCAAACCCCTTTCCTTCTCTGGACCTCTGTGTCATCATCGAAAAACTAAGAGGCTTGGAATAGTTATGTATTTCCCAAAATGTGTTGTCTGGACTGCTAGTCTCGTGAAATGCTTTTTCCAAACAGGTTTGGAGTCCGATATGTTTGGAGAATGCTACATTCTCTAGCCCCTCTTGGAGAGTGACAATGCACGTTGGCATTTCACGGGCTCTGGGAAGTTTTGCAATCCAAGAATGCTTGCTAACTTTCCTGACCTCAGTTTTACTTCAACTTTTGCTGCCACAGAACCCTTTGGGAGCAGACATCTATTATGGTCTTGTGGAACCGTCTCTGGAGCACACTTTGGGAAATGTGGGGGTGGATAATTACCCAGGGCCTGTATTGCTGGGATAGGCAGTGATTCTGTTTAAGTTGTTTGAGGGAAGAAGATGACATCTGACTCAGGGCTGCATCTGCCACGGTGGGTGCAATAAGAAATGGTTAATTTAGATTGGAAGTACAGCTATTGTGGATGCAGGCAGTCCATTCCCAGCCATGGGAGGAGAGGAGATTGTTCCCGGAGAGAGAGGTTCCAGGGCTTGATGGAGAGAGCATGCCAACCACAGTCAGGATGGGCACTTCTGTAGCCCATGTGCCTGTGCTGCTGGCTGTGCCAGTTCAAGGCCATTCCCAGCTGACAGTTTCTCTAGGCAAGTTTCCCAAGGGACTCTGGGGTGGCAGGAGGAGAAACTGCCCCACTCATGTGCTTTTCATTGCACATAAGGCATTGTTGCCTCCAAGTGGCTCTGCTAATAATCCACTCTTTTCTATCTCTGTACCACGTCCTGGTCGAGGCAGAAGCCTTCGTGGCACTGGGTGTGGGGCCTGGCCCGCTGTAGTACTCAGCTGGGGCTTGCATTAGCACTGATTGCTGGAAAGGGCTGTTGGCAGAGGGCTGTGTTTTTCTAATCAAGGAGGCCAATTTAGCACTCGGGAAAGACTCATCAGCTGGGCCACGTTACTTTCCCCTCCTGGTAGGAATAATGTAGGCAGAGTCATTGGAAGCTTCTGCGAATGGTTCTGCAAGCAGCCCCAAGTTACTGAGGCCCTCACCTCTCCAGTCACTTCAAGGCTGCTCACTAGGGTTCACCTGCAGGCCTTCCTGTCCTGGTTCTGGTCAGGGAGACCCAAACCTCATGCCTGGTGGTGGTGTCCTCTGGAATCTTCTCACATGGAGGGCAGCAGGCAGGCAGGAAAAGCCTTTCCTGATCCCCCAGGCTGGAAGGCTGGGATTTTATTTACTCTATCAGACTCCCTCTTAGAATGATGTCACGTTTTGCCTTGTTTTAGTAAAAATTACACAACAAATATGATGCTTCTACTGGTAGCTGACATTTATTGAACACTGACTTTACTCTCTGCCAGGCACTGTGCTAAGTGCTTTACGTGCACTGGCTCATTAAATCCTCATAATAACCCAAGAGGGCTTGGTACTAATACTATGCCTGTTTTATAAATGGTGAACCCATGGCAAAAAAGATATAAATTATCTTGCTCAAGGCCACACAACAAGGAAAGGGCGAAGCTGGAGTCCCAGCCCAAGTCGGCCTGGTTCCAGCGCACCTGCTCTTGACCATGATATCACATCCCTGTTTGTTAGATGTTTACTCATTTATCTCTCCAGGAGGTTGTGGGCTCAATGAGGGCAGAGACAGCGTCTGATTCATGGCAGGGCCAGGCATGTAGTGAGTACTGAGGGGAGGCTGGTTTTCAGTACAAGGCTGCCTGCGTCAGAACCTTGGAGTTCCCTTGTCAAGGGTGTGGGGAAAGTTTTCAGCAATGTGGGCCTGGAGAAAACAAGTGCATCTGCTCCTCCTTCCCAAGCCTGGTGTCCCCTGAAGAGAATTACTGTGGACTCTCAGCTGTTGGAGCTCGGAGGATATTCCACATGGGCTCAGTCTGTTTCCCAAAACAGGTTTGCATTGTTTTGAAACCATGGTGCATGGCACCCAGAGAGCAAATAGAAGTTGATCCTCACACAACAGGCAGTAAGTAAGACACGAGAGTGAGCGGGACAGGGTTGGGGGTTGGAAGGGCAGGCTGGCTGGTACTGAGAGTGTGCACATTTCAGAAAGGGGCCCAGCCCTGCCAAAGGCAGCCCAGCCAACTGGAACAGCAGCCCTGGGATATTCCTGCCCTTTGACCCAGTCACCCCCTCCTGAGATTTTACTCCTCAGGAAGCAGCACACAGATTGAGAAGATGCATGCATGAAGATGTGCATGACCAGATTGACTGTAGTGATATAACACAGGGACAAATGAATTGCCCAGTAATAAGGGGTGGTTAATTAAATTATGGCAAATCCACTTCATGGCATATTATGAGGGCATTTAATATGCTCATTCTGAAACCTGCAGCAGCCTGACGAATACACGAACAGAAGGTTTTGTAAAGCAGGAGACACCATGAGATTTACATTGTGATCTTGAAACTTTCTGCACAGTAAATGCTTAAATCAAGAGCTGTGTTCTGGTGATGGAATTTGGGTGGGCTCTTTTTAAAAAATGTCTTGATCATTGTTATATTGTTTTCATGTTTATAAAAGCAATTGTGTGTGTGTGTGTGTGTGTGTGCTTGCTTGAGTGCATGCATGCTGCAGGAATCAGCACACAGTTTCTCTCCAAAGCTAGATTTATTTGCAATGGATTCCTACATCTGCTTGAGAATAAAAGTATATATATGAGGAACAGAGACAGGAAGAAAATAGGTCCTGGTGCCATTTGATGCATGAAAATGACCATGACATGTTATTAAAAAGAAGCCTGGGTCCTTCCATGGTACAGCTGGCTATTCATGAAGTTTTGAAATGGAGAAGGCTGCAGCATCTGGTCCATCGTTGCCATTCCTAGATTGCCAGCCAGCCCTCATCTTAAATCTTTAATTTGCAAATGGCTCCTGCCTATCAGTGAACAGGGAGGTATCCAAAACTTTTTTGTCAGATGAACAAAGGGAAGTAGGCCATCTTCCCCAAACAGGAGAAAGAAAGAAGCTTGTCCCAAGTTCCAAGCTTGAATGTCCCTTGGTCTTTTCAAGCCATTCTAGACAGAGAACTCCTCCAGCCCCTCTACCAGGCAGGGCGCCATTTGGCTCACAGGTAGCAGAGTATGTGACAGAGCAGCTTGTGGGGGCAGCAGCGGTGATGATGCTTTGTTTGGCCTGACAGATGCCAGCCTTGCACCCCCTACCAAGCCTGACACACTGGGGTACTTACAGCTAGGGACTGTGTGTGGCCAAGTTGGTGGAGGTTTCAAGCATTTGGGCTTCATGTCTCCCCATTCTTTCTGCCCCCTTCATAATTGGCATCATTTTGGGGATATTTAGCTTGGAATAGCAGGCAGCAGCCCTTACATGGCCAGGCTAATTCACTGGCTACTACCTCCAGGCTGGTCCCACCCAAAGCAATTAAACCCAGGGCTGCCCAGATCAGATGTGAGAGGAGCAATTGACTGCCTTAAGGTGAGGCCTTGGTATTCCCACTTCAAGACTTTGCTGCAGAAAGAGAATTCGAGAACACTTCAAGAATATGGAGCGCATAATGCCATGATGTGCTGGCCCTCCTTAAAGTCTGCGTTTGGATGCAGAAGGATATCTATCTATATATCTGGAACCCTGGTGGCGTACTGGTTAAGAGCTCAGGCTGATAACCAAAAGGTCAGCAGTTGGAATCCACTAGGTGCACCTTGGAAACCCTATGGGGCAATTCTACTCTGTCCTATCGGGTTGCTATGAGTCAGAATCGACTCGATGGCAACGGGTTTGGGTTTTTGTATCTATGTATCTATATCTGTGAGGGCCAATGAGAGACAGAATTACGTATGTATATCTATCTATATATATATATACACACACACATATGTATACATATGTAATTATGTCTCTCATTGACCCCTATAGCCTGGGCGAGTAGATGCAAAACTCTCTGAGGAAGTAGTACTGGTGGCAAGCAGGTACTTAGTGGCTCAGTCCTGGGCCAAGTAGACCCCTCAACCAGCTTCGGAACAGGGCTTCAAACTGGTTCTAAACAATTCAGTCCCACATCAGGAAACTTTCAGGAGCCTGAGGCAGGAGACTGGATTATTGGCAGGACTGTGGAGAGCGACATTCAAAGCAGCCTGGTTGGCCGCCATCTTTGATCGGGGCACCACTGCCTGTTTTCTACTTGGGTCAAAAGCCAATGTGCAGGAGATTTGGTTGCTCTGCAATGCATACGCTGCCCTTGTTTCCATCGGCCATTACTGAACCTCTTTGAACCAGTTTGAAGCCCTGCTTCGGAGGCAGTCAGGATAAGTATTCAAAGTCACATTTTTACAGATAAGGAAACAAATGCTGAAAGGTGAAAGACCTGTCCCAGGTTATATAGCTAGTACTGGTGCCCAAACCCCGGTCCCTTGCCTTCAGCCCAGTGCTTTTTGCTAGGTACACCCTGGGGATTGTGCTCTAAAATGGTTTTGCACCCTGATTTGGGCCTGCCTGAATGGCGTACCCTAACACCACTAGTGTATCTCCAAGTTTCGGTTGGATATACTGTATACCCACCCCTGGGCTGGGTATGGGATGGGAGCAGCAGTTCAGATGCATTGTACAGCCTGGCATTCACCCACACCCACCATGTTCAAGGGCTGCCCTGGAAATGCTTCACACACCCAGTGCACCCAGCCCTTACTGCTTGCTGTGTGAGGCTTTCTACTCTCTGGCCTCATTTCCCTGCATCAGCCTCAGTTTGCCTTTCAGTTACAATTTTTTTCTCTTCTTCTTTTTATTTTAATGTTTTAATTGTGAAATATAATATATAACAAAAATGGGCATATTAAAAGCAGGAATGTAAACAGATACGTGTATACCAGTGTTCATTGCAGCACTATTCACAATCGCCAAAAGGTGGAAACAACCTAAATGTCCATCAGCAGATGAATGGATAAGCTAACTGTGCTATATGCGTACAATAGAATATTACTCAGCTATAAAGAGAAATGAAGTCCTGATACATGCCACAACATAGATAAATCTTGTAAACATTATGCTGAGTGAAGTAAGTCAATCACAAAAGAACAAATACTGTATGATCCCACTTATATGTAATAGGCAAATATATAGAGACCAAAGTTTGTTGCAGAACATGATGAACCTAATTAACTTCACTGAATTGTACATGTACAAAATGTAGAAATGGAAAATGTTTTGTTATAGTGTATCTTTTTACCACAATAAAAAAGGCGCATAGCTCAAGGTGTTAACAAATTACTATAAAGCGAACATTCGTGTAACAATCACCCAGATCAAGAAATATAACATTGCTAGTGCCGCCAGATGCCACCCACATGTCTCTTCCTGATCACTCCACTCCCGCTCACACCATAGGAAGCCATCAGCCTGACTTTTCCAGGAATCACTTCCTTGCTTATCCTTATCATTTTACCACTTAAGAATGGACACCTAAACTCTATAGTTTAGCTTTGCCTAATTTTTTTAATGTAATATAAATGAAATCATGCAATATGTGTTCTTTTGTGTATGGCTTCCTTCCATTGTTTACAAGATTGATCGACGTCGTTGATGTAGAACATTTCCATTACCTCAAAAAGCTCCCTTGTGTGTGCCCTTTGACAGTTAAACTCGCCCCACCCTGCCCCAGGCAAGCACTGATCTGCTTTCCTTCCTATAGATAAGTTTTGCCTTTTGTAGAATTTCATATAAATGGAATAATACAGTATGTACTTTTTTCATCCCTGGCTTCTTGCTCATCACAACGTTTTTTTTGATTTTATTAATGTTGTATGTATCAGTAGTTTGTTCCTTCCTAATGCTATGCAGTATTCCATGTTACAGGTATCCATTCATTGCTGATGGGCATTTGGGCTGTTTTCAGTTCTTGGCTGTTACAATTGAAGCTGCTATGAACGTTTAGATACAACTCTTTGTATGGCTATATGTTTCTATTTATCTTGGTTAATATCTAGGAAAGGAAATGCTGGGTTGTGTGGTTAGTATCTTTTTTTTTTTATATTTTATTGTACTTCAGGTGAAGGCTTACAGAACAAATTGTTTCTCATGAAACAGTAGTACACATGTTGTTTTATGACATTGGTTAACAACCCCACAACATATTAACCCTCTTAACTTCTCAACCTTTTTTTTTCTGGTGAAGATACACATAGCCGAGGATACACATAGCCAAAGATACACCGTTTCAAAAATTTCTACATGCACAGTTCAGTGACATTGACTACGCTCTTCCAATTGTGCTGTTATTCTCACGTAAGATGAAGACTTACAGAATGAAATAGTTTCTCATTTTACAGATACTACAAATGTTGCCCTATGACAAAGGTTAACAATCTCACAACACATCAACAATATCCTTACTCAACCTTGGGTTCCCTATCACCAGCTTCCTTGTCCCCTTCTGCCTTCTGGCCCTTGTCAC
>NW_004444259.1:154459-189658 GCF_000243295.1 Trichechus manatus latirostris
GCCTTGTACAAGTTGTGCTGGCTTCACCAGTATTGTGTACTCTCTTACTCTTCACCAAAGTTACCACTTATCTATTGTCTGTTTAGTGTTTTTCCCTCCCATCCCTAACCTCCCTTGTAACCATCAAAGTTTGTTTCTTTTTGTATGTAAACCTTATCATGAGTTTGTCTAGTAGTGATCTCATACAATATTTGTCCTTTTGTGATTGACTTATTTCACTCAGCGTAATGCCCTCCAGATTCATCCATGCTGTGAGATGTTTTGCAGATTCATCATTGTTCTTTATCGTTGTGTAGTATTATTCCATTGTGTGTATGTACCATAATTTATCCATTCATCTATTGATGGGCCTCTAGGTTGTTTCCATCTTTTTGCTATTGTGAATAATGCTGCAATGAACATGGGTGTGCATATGTCTATTTGTGTGAACGCTCTTATTTCTCTAGGATATATTCCTAGGAGTGGGATTGCTGGATCATATGCTATTTCTATTTCTAGCTTTTTGAGGAAGCACCATGTCTTTTTCCAAAATGATTGTACCATTTTGAATTCCCACCAGCAGTGCATAAGAGTTCCAATCTCCACGCAGCCTCTCCAAAATTTATTATTTTCTGTCTTTTTGATTCGTGTCAGTAATGTCGGGGTGAGATAGTATATCACTGTGGTTTTAATTTACATTTCTCTAATGGCTAGTGATCTCGAGCATTTCCTCATGTATCTGTTAGCCACTCGAATGTGTTCTTTCGTGAAGTGCCTGTTCATATCCTTTGCCCATTTTTTAATTGGATTGTCGTTTTGTTGTAGAGGTGTTGTATTTTCCTGTAGATTTTAGATTAGACCTTTGTCGGATTTATCATAGCCAAATTTTTTTTCCCAGCCTGTAAGTTCTCTTTTTACTCTTTTGATGAGCATAAGTGTTTAATTTTTAGAAGTTCCCAGTTATCTAGCTTATCTTCTGGTGTTTGTGTATTGTTAGTTATGGTTTGTATCCTGTTAAAGCCATGTATTAAGGCCTCTAGAGTTGACCCTATTCTTTCTTCTATGATCTTTATAGTTTTTGGTTTTATATTTATGTCTCTGATCCATTTTGAATTAGTTTTTGTGTATAGTGTGAGATATGGGTCCTGTTTCATTTTTTTGCAGATGGACACCCAGTTTTGCCAACACCGTTTGTTAAAAAACTGTCTTTTCCCCATTTGATGGACTTTGGGCCTTTGTCCAAGATCAGGTGACTATAGGTGGATGGATTTACGTCTGGTTCTCAATTCTGTTCCGTTGGTCAATGTGTCTGCTGTTGTACCACTACCAGGCTATTTTGACTACTGTAACTGTATAGTAGGTTCTGAGGTCAGTTAGTGTGAGTCCCCCCACTTTATTCTTCTTCAGTAGTGCTTTACTTATCTGGGGCCTCCTCCCTTCCCATATAAAGTTAATGATTAATTTTTCCATCTCTTTAGAGTGCTGTTGGTATTTGGATGGGAATTGCATTGTATTTGTAGATTGCTTATGTAGAATTGACATATTCACAATGCTAAGTCTACGTACCTATGAGCATGGTGCGTTTTTCCATTTATGTAGGTCTCTTGGTTTCTTGGAAACCCTGGTGGCATAGTGGTTAAGAGCTATGGCTGCTAATCAAAAGGTCAGTAGTTCGAATCCACCAGGCGCTCCTTGGAAACCCACTCAGGCAGTTCTACTCTATAGAATACCATTTTACATTCCCACCAACAGTGTGTCAGTGTTCCAGTCTCTCCATAACCTCTCCAGCATTTGTTATTTTGTGTTTTTTGGATTATTGCAAGCCTTGTTGGGGTGAGATGGTACCTCATTGTAGTGTTGATCTGCATATCTCTAACAGCTAATGATCTTGAGCATTTCTTCATGTGTCTGTTAGTCACCTGAATGTCCTCTTTGGCGAAGTGCCTATTCATGTCCTTTGCCCACTTTTTAATTGGGTTATTTGTCTTTTTGTTGTTGAGGTTTTGCAGTATCTTGTAGATTTTAGAGATTAGACGCTGATTGGATTTGTCATAGCCAATTTTTTCCCCCGGTCTTTAGGTTGTCTTTTGACTCTTTTGGTGAAGTCTTTTGATGAGCATAAGTGTTTGATTTTTAGGAGCTCCCAGTTATCTAGTCTCTCTCCTGGTGCTTGTGCATTGTTACTTATGGTTCGTATTCTATTTATGCCATGTATTAGGGCTCTTAGCATTGTCCCTATTTTTTTCTTCCATGATCTTTATCATTTTCGATTTTATATTTAGGTCTTTGATCCATTTTGAGTTAGTTTTTGTGCATGGTGTGAGGTATGGGTGTTGTTTCAGTTTTTTACAGATGGATATCCAGTTATGCCAGCACCGTTTATTAAAGAGACCGTCTTTTCCCCAATTAACGGACTTTGGGCCTTTGTCAAATATCAGCTGCTCATAGGTGGATGAATTTATGTCTGGATTCTCAGTTCTGTTCCATTGGTCTATGTGTCTGTTGTTGTACCAGAACCAGGCTGTTTTGACTACTGTGGCAGTATAATAGGTTCTAAAATCAAGTAGTGTGAGGCCTCCCACTTTGTTCTTCTTCTTGAGTCATACTTTGCTTATCCAGAACCTCTTCCTGTTCCATATGAAGTTGATGATTTGTTTCTCTAACTCATTAAAAAATTCCGTTGGAATTTGGATCGGGATCGCATTGTATCTGTAGATCGCTTTGGGTGAAATTGACATTTTCACAATGTTGAGTCTTCCTATCCATAATCAAGGTATGTTTTTCCACTTATGCAGGTCTCTTTTTGTTTCTTGCAGTAGTATCTTGTAGTTTTCATTGTATAGGTCTCTTACATCTCTGGTTACATTTATTCCTAAGTATTTTATCTTCTTGGGGGCTATTGTAAATGGTATTGATTTGGTGATTTCCTCTTTGAAGTTCTCTTTGTTGGTGTAAAGGAATCCAGCTGATTTTTGTATGTTTATCCTGAAACTCTGCTGAAATCTTCTATTAGTTCCAGAAGTTTTCTTGTGGATTCTTTGGGGTTTTCTGTGTATAAGATCATATCATCTGCAAATAAAGATACTTTGACTTCTTCCCTACCAGTTTGGATGCCCTTTATTTCTTTTTCTAGCCTAATTGCTCTGGATACGACCTCCAGCACAATGTTCTTTGTATGTTTAGTCATTTTTTTATTGTATACTTGACATTATGGATGATATTTTGCCCTACCTATTTATAGCTCAGAAGCCCTGATAGTGCAATGGTTAAAGCACTTGGCTGCTAATCAGAAAGTTGGTGGTTCGAACCCACCAACCACTCCATGTGACAAAGATGTGACAGTCTGCTTCCATAAAGATTTACAGCCTTGGAAACCCTATGGGGGCAGTTCTACTCTGTCCTGTAGGGTCACTATGAGTCAGAATCAACTTGACGGCAGTGGGTTTGGTTTTGGGTTATTTATAGCCCAGTCTCAGTCAAGGACTTGCAGGAGATTCCCACGTGGAATTCTGGTGCTTTCACTTGTAGCACTTTCCTCTCTAGTACCCTATCCCGAAGATCACAGTCATTTTAACTTCCCCACATTCTGATCTCCACCTCCTTAACTCAGCAGGGCCACTTATGCTGTGTTGAGATTCCAGCTTACTTCACTGCAGTTGGGAATTTTTTTCTATGCAGAGAATGGGAGCAGTTGTGGAGCTCATCCCTTTCTCTCAGGGATTGCAGTCTTGTGCTGCCTATTGTCTAATACCTAATGTCTAATGCCTGAAAGCAGTTGCCTTGTGTATTTTGTCCAGTTTTATAGTTGTTCACTGTGGGAGGGCTACTCTAGTACCAATTATTTCACCATTTGTGGATGTGGAAGTTCCCCATATTTTTTCATTTACACCCCCACCAACTTCTTTCACTACTATTGCATCATTTTGAAGTACATTCCAAACATCATATAATTTAATTCTGGTTACTTTTGAGATTTTCCCTTTGTCTTCTATTTCAGCAGTTTTACTGTGATGTGCTTCACTGTGCTTTTCTCTCAATTCATGCTTGTTGAGGTTTTCAGGCCTTCTTGAATTATGGTTTGATGGCTCTTATTAGTTTGGGAAAGTCTTTAGCTACTAGCTCTTCAAATATTTCTTCTGAGCCTATTTTCTGTCTTCCTTTCCCTTTCCTTCTGGGATGCCAATTACACATAAGTTAGACCTCACTTTATTCTTTATGTCACAGAATTTCTGGGAGGACTAGAAAATCAGGCTTAGTAGTCACATAGACTGATCCACAGACAAAGTCATGGTATAGAATTAATCTGGTGAGAACAGTATTGTACCATTGAGCAGTAGGCCCTGTAGCTTGTCCACCAACCACACTATTATTGGCCTCTGGCACCACTGGTGCAGCTGCTCAGGAAATGGGATGCTATGGCAGAGCTGGCCCTGGTTCTCTTCGTCATTAGCTCAACCCAAAATCTAATTGCCTGAGCCTCATGTATTGTGTACTAGCTTCAAAAGGAGGCTAGGAAAGTGAGTACCTGGTACTTTCAGCTTCCTCAAACCTGGGAAGGGAGTTAAGATTGCTGGGCAACAAAAAGGGACAGATGTCCACCAGAGGCCCAAATCAGGACTGTGTGACATTGATGCAACTGGCCTCTCTATGCCTATCTGGCTAGCAGCTGAGAACTGGGCCTGGGCCTGGATAGGAGCAGCCACTCATGCCCATGCTCTCCTAGGTGATGCACTAAGGAATGTTCTTCTTATGGTGTGGTGATCATGGGAAGAGGCTATCCTCTTTAGGCTCCCTCGCCACTTGGTTTTCCCCACCACATCTCTTACCACATTGGAAGGTATGTGCACCTCTTGGGACCAGGAAACAGACTTGCCTCAAGACTTCATACTGAATTCCTTGCCCAAAACATGAATCCCAGCCCACGTCCTTGCTCTTGTGCCTTCGAGCACATGCAGTGGTTTCCTAGGGCTTCTCTCTAGTATCGAGGGCTGAACCCAGGAGCTTCTCTTATTTATAGAGTGTCAAGTCCCAGCCCTACAAGCAAGGAAGTTGTCTTTTGTGAAGCTTTAGAGGGCTGCAGAGAGGGCAGAAAATCGAAGTCTTCTCTACCTATTCCATAGTAAACGATTGCAGCCAACTCTGGGGCTTTGGTGTTTACTGTGATGCTTATGCCATTATTTGATTTCTTGGCATTCAACATCCTCATTAATATACATTCGTGTCTCCCTGTGGAAATAACGGAGCGTGTTCTCTGTGTATGTGCTCACATTTCTTTATTTAGCCTGGCACCTGCCTTCTTCCCCAGCATGTTAGTTTAGCATCCATGCTGTTCCCTTGCAAATCTTCAGAGCTTACAATTCTTAGAGGGAATGACTTCTTTCTCTCTAGAAAGATGTTTCTCTTTCCCCTGAACTGTCTTCAAGTGCTAAACTTTTGTGTCACAGACAAGTGAGCTGAACCACCAACTCCAGCGGGGGTGGGCACTGGGCATCCCCCGGTCACCGGCTCGATAGGCCCCTTTCAGGCCAGAGTGACTACTGCTTCCATGGGACCTCTTAGGTCAAACCCAGAAAGGTTCCAAGGATGACTCACTTGCAAGGGTTCCTGTCACCTGCACTAGGCAGCAGGATGGTTTATGCCAGCTGGGCACCAGGCCAGCTCTGGGAAAGAGGGAAGGTGTCACTGGAGCTTTCCTGGGTGGTTGCTGCTTATCAGGCCCCAAGAGGGCTGGCCCTCAGGTTTCAGGAGTTAGGGGGAGGGAATGAGACTGGCCCTAAATAGCCCTCAGAGAGCTAGGCCCTGAGCCGGGGACTTCCTGGGTGAATTATTGGCTGACCAGCTGGGTGATGGGCGTTAGGGATCATTCCTCACAAGTATCCACTTGTCAGCCTAACTGCTTGTTCACGCCTTCATCTCTTGGGGTGAGCCAGTGGCAGAGTGAGGGGCAGCGCCGGGTGACTGTGTGACAAGCCAGACTACAGTCAGCCAGACCTGTGATCACAGCCTGGGTTCTCACTTTGGACGGGCTCCCTCCTTACCTTGACCTCCATCACTTCATCAGGAAAATGGAAGATTGACTGAGCCAGTATCCTCAGGCATCTGGGGCAGTGCCTGGCTCCTAGTACAGTCCTACTGAACCCGTTGCTGTCGAGTCAATTCCAACTCAGCAACCCTACAGGACAGAGTAGAACTGCCCCATAGGGTTTCCAAAGCTGTAATCTTTATGGAAGCAGACTGCCACATCTTTCTCCTGTGGAGTGGCTGGTGGGTGGATTTGAACCTCTGTCCTTTCAGTTAGCAACCAAGCACTTAACCACTGTGCCACGAGGGCTCCTCCTGGCTTATAGTAGACACTCACTAATGAGGATCCAGTGTTATAAAAATAACACTGAACTTGGAAACTGGAATTTGAGCCCCAACTCTGGCCCCCTGATGATGGGAAAATCACTCCCATTTCTGTGCCTCAATGGTAAAAAAGGGGGGGGTGTCACAGAACAAGTTCTGCTCCCCTCCTTCAGTCTCAGCGAGTTGCAAATGGAATAAAGGGCATGGAAGAGCTCTGATTCCTGTTGAGTGCTGCCCCAGTGGGAGGGAGAATTGCCCTAGGATTAAATTAGGAAGACAATTGGAGCCAGTGGAGAGAAAGATGCAGTCCTAAGGAGCCAAGGTGGCACAAATGGTCACACCTGAAGGAGGCAGCATGCCATCATGTGGGCCAGGAGGACAGGATTAGCCCAGCCCTCTCTGGCAACTGCACACCACCTCCATGCCCACACCTGAGCAGGGGTTGTTCCAGCCAAGGGGGGAGCCCAGGGCTGGGAAAGGGGACTGCGCTCTGCCCCTGGTTCCTAGTCACAGAGCCATGGCCAAAGCTCCTCACCTGGCAGCGTCGTTTCTTCAGTGACAGCCTGGGAATTGAACTGCCCACCACTCTGGGTTGCTGGGGCGGGAGGGCGGGGTGGTTAAGTAAGATTGTGACCATGCGAGTGCTTTTAAATCCATGAAGCACTATGCAAGGGAAAAGGTTTATTTTAAGTCACATCTGTCTCAATGTAAACTATAAATGGGGAGTTGATTTAAAGGCAGGCTCATGTTTTGCATGCACACAGCCCCTGTTCTGCCTGGCTTCTCCCGGAACGTGGCTCCTCTGTGTTGTCCGCCTTTAAACTGGAAAAGGGAATTTGTTCCTATAGGAAGAGTGTGTGTGTGTTTTTCTCATCCCAGTACCTTCACCCTGGTACAGGGGAATGAAGCTGGGGCTCTGTCCAGGGACCAGGTGGGTGAGGAAGAGCATGTGGAGGGCCAGGGAGCTGCTTAGTCTTACAGCCCTGCCCGCCTACCTGCCTGGACCAGGACGAGCTCCTGGCGCCCTTGAGCACTGATTCCATTCTACTGCAACTTGGGTTAAAAAGAAAGGCGTTTCCTTGGCTTTCTTTAGAAGCAAGGTGGGTGAGCGACAGGAGGGTCCTCATGTGTGAGGCCATTTGGGTGGAGAGGGCACCAGGCAGAGAGGTTAAAGATTTTGGATTGATTCTGGGCACTACCACTGACTAAAACCAAACCCACTGCCGTGGAGTCAATTCTGACTCATAGCGACCCTAGAAGACAGAGTAGAACTGCCCCACCGGCTTTCCAAGGAGCAGCTGGTGGATTCGAACTGCCGACCTTTTGATTAGCAGACAAGCTCTTAAACACTGCGCCACCAGGGCTCCCCTACCATTGACTAGCTATATAAAATCAAGCAAATCACCCTCTCTCTCCAAGCCTCAGTTTTCTGTGTCAAATGGGCTAATGATCTTGCTAGCCCACTTCAGGGGACTCTTGTGCAGCCTGATAAGATTAAAAAGTACCAGATAACACTTTTATAGCCTAAGCTGTGTACGAGGCAGTGTTCTAAACACATTACATGTATTATTTCTTTTTTTTAATGATTGTGTTCTTTTTTTTTCCTAAATTTTATTTATTTTATTGTTGCTGTTGAGAATATACACAGCAAAATATACACCAATTCAATGGTTTCTACATATACAATTCAGTGACACTGATGACATTCTTCGAGTTGTGCAACCATTCTCACCCTCCTTTTCTGAGTTGTTCCTCCCTCATCAACATAAACTCACTGCCCCCTAAGGTTCCTATCTAATCTTTCGAGTTAGTGATGTCAATATGACCCCATATATACGGTTCTCAAAAGAGCATAATGCTCAAGGCAGGCCTTTTTTATTAGTTAAGCTAAACTGTTGTTTGGTTTTAAGAAGACTTCAGGGATATTTTGGTTTAAGGTTTAAAGTACATGTACTATTTCATTGACTCCTCACTACAACCCTAAGAGGTGACTTCCTCTTATCCCCATTTTGCAGAAGAGGAAACAGGCTCAGAGAGATTAAGAAACTTGTGCCAGCTCACACACAAGGACGTGTCCAACTCAAAGGGTCTGGCTCCCGGTTGCCTGCTCATATCTCCCCGCTCTTGTCTGCACTCTGCCTCTTATAGTGCGCGGGACAGTTGGAGTGACTGCGAAACGTTTTGTAAATGACCAAGTACGATCCAGGTTCAAAGGGTGCTGCCTGTATTTTCATTTATTCTGGAATACAACTTCCACATCCCAAAAGTGTAGTGGTTAGCCTCAAGGTCTCTGAGGTCTCCCGCCTCTGACAGGCTCTCACAGTCTGGGTGTGTCTTGTGGAGTACGCACAATAAGATACAAAAACGTGCTATTCATATCGCTCCTTAAATGACCATATTTGTTTTCAGGCTTAAGTGATGCCCATGTTAGATGTTGGCCTGCTGTTTGTATTTTTGGCTGCATGATTTGGTCACAAGACAAAAATCATAAAATAGATTGGCACCAGCCAGAACATTCTAGGTATGTGCGAGGCCCGTTCTCCAGCGGCCGATCAAAAGTCTTGGCTCTCCCAGCCCATAAAAGCATGGGTTGCTACCAAAGAATAAGAGCTTATGCCATCTCAGCATCCATGCCATTGCAGCATCCATGCCAAGCCTCCTGAGGCTTGCTCCAGGAGGCCTCTGCTGGCCTAGAAGACCCTACACCCACGTGGGATTGCTTTAGCTGCCCACTGGGAATGCCTGGTGCCTTTTTAGGGAAAGCAATGAGCTTAAAGGCCTTTGGGTTCATCCTCAGTATCTTCCTCCAGTCCTGCAGGCTCCCTGGCCCTTAGCTCTCCCTCCCACACAGCTGAGGCCTCTTCAGCTGCACCTCCATGCTGCTCCATGCACCCTTGCCCTGGCACGCACACCCATCCTAAGTCACTTACTTATAGAACTTAACATGTTGCCGTGATGGGCTTGAGGCACAAGGCACTGAGGCAGCCAATCAGCTTGCCAGCCAGAAAGTCAGGACCCGGGAGCCGGAGGTTTTCATGCCAAACTATAGCGGGGGGCCTTAGATGGGAGGCAGGGAGAAAGGGAGGCAGAGTCTGGCTTGGGACCCAAATTTGGAAGGTGCTCTTTGCTCCCCTGACTGCCTGGCCCTGGGCCCACCTGTCTCTCTCCACAGCACCAGGCCCGGGGCTACCGGGCTCCCCACCTTTTTGCTCCCTAGCCCTGTGCCTCTGAGGCATGAGACCTGTTATGGGTTGAGTTGTGTGCCCCAAAAAGATATGTTGAAGTCCTAACTCCTGGTACCTGTGAAGGTGACCTTGTTTGGAAATAGGATCTTTGCAGATGTAATCAAGTTAGCATGAGGCCACATTGGAGTAGTTCTTGTTGTTAGGTGTCATTGAGTCAGTTCCAACTCATAGTGACCCCAGGCACAACAGGATGGAACACTGCCCGGTCCTGCACCATCCTCATAATCGTCGTGATGCTTAAGCCCATTGTTGCAGCCACCATGTCAATCCATCTTGTTGAGGATCTTCCTCTTTTTTGCTGACCCTCTACTTTATCAAGCATGATGTCCTTCTCCAGGGAATGCTCCCTCCTGACAGCATGTCCAAAATATGTGAGACAAAGTCTTAGCGTCCTTGCTTCTAAGGAGCATTCTGACTATACTTCTTCCAAGACAGATTTGTTCATTCTTCTGGCAGTCTGTGGTACACACAATATTCCTCACCAATACCATAATTCAAAGGCATCAGTTCTTCTTCAGTATGCCTTATTCATTGTTCAGTTTTCCCATGCATATGTGATGATTGAAAACACCATGGCTTGGGTCAGGCAAACCTTAGTTCTCAAGGTGACATCTTTGCTTTTCAACAGTTTAAAGAGGTCTTTTGCAGCGTTTTGCCCAATGCAATGCGTCCTTTGATTTCTTAACTACTGCTTCCATGGGCAGTGATTGTGGATCCAAGTAAAATGAAGTCCTTGACAGCACTGGAGTAGGGTGGGCGAATGACTGGAGTCCTTAGAACAAGAGGAAAAGAGACACAGACACCAGGGCTTGCCGGCAGCCACCAAAGGCTGGAAGAAAAGCATGGAACAGACTCTCCCTCCGAGCCCTCCAGAAGGAATCAACCCTCTGACACCTTGATTTTGGACTCCTAGCCTCCAGAACTGTGCAATAATAAATTTCCATTGTTTTAAGCCACCCAGTTGGTGACAGTTTGTGACAGCAGCCCCGGGACACTCATGCAGGACCCTGCAGTTATCTCCTCCCAGGGTGGGTTCTCTGAAGAGTTGCCACCAGGTGCAGGACAGCAGAGAGTCCAGCCCAGCTCCTGAGCAGGAACCAGATGCCTGTGGTCCCCTTTGTCTGCTCAGCCATAACTTTCAAAAGACAGCTCTGCTGTGGAAGTGGGAGTTGCCAGGCTGCTCCTCCGCGTGCTTGGTGCAGCTGGCAGCTGGTGGACAAACAGCTCACTGGTGCCTCTTTTCCCCCCAGTGGTTGCCTTGAGTCTCCCCTGTCCATATGGTTCCAGCACAGCTCAGACAACTTAACTCCCTTGCTCAAATTGTCCCCTGGCTCCCCACAACCTTGAGGCTGTAGCTCCAAGTCAGATGCAACTTCCGAGGCCCTCTGCCATCTGTGTTCAGCCTGTGTGCCCAGCCTCCTTTCTTGCTATGGGCTCCACTCCCCCGGCCTACTTGAGACTCCCTGGTGATGGCTGTGCTTAGCCTGAACTGCCCTTCTCTTCCTAGCCCCATGGCTGCTGGGGCAGCCTACCATTCTTTTATGGAAACTACTGGTATATTCAGGGCACCATCTGAAAATCAGCCAGTGAAAACCCTGTGCATCACAAGAGAACATTGTCCAATATAGTGCTGGAAGGTGAGCCCCCTAGGTTGGAAGGCACTCAAAATACACAGTGGTCACAACAATGGACTCGAGCATGCCAAGGATCATGAAGATGGTACAGGACCAGGCAGTATTTTGTTCTGTTATATATGAGTTGGAGTCGACTTGACGACAGCTAATAACAACAAGCTAGTAATAGACTGACTCAGTCTAGGACTTGATCCTCCAATCTAGAAAGAGCTCCTGGGCCAGACGGCACTCAGCAGCCTTCCAGGCAGCTCCAGACTTGTCAGCACAGCCCTGGATACCAGCGACTACTAGATCAGGTGGTGCTCAGAAAGCACAGGCCTCAGACGGTATGCCCCCATCCAGTCAGCGGCCGTTAGCTGAGTGAACTGCACGCTGAGCAGAGGAGAGAGACTACCTCCACCTCCCCTCCATCCCAGGAGGGTGACCCTCAGATAAAGCCCCTGCCCAGCGGAGGAGGCAGATGTGACAATGTTGTCATTTGTGCCACCCTTGAGATATAGCAATGTGTGAGAGGAGCTCTAGGAGGTGGGCACAGAGCCCATTCCTCAGGGTGGTTGACAAGGCCCTGGCCCTGCCATGTCACCCCACCGACCCTTGGCTCTGGGCACACTGATTCATGGCACCCTCATACACAAGGGATCAGACCATTGTGATCCACAGGGTTTTCATTGGCTGATTTCTAAAAGTAGATCACTAGGCCTTTCTCCTAGTCTGTCTTAGTCTGGAAGCTCTGCTGAAACCTGTTCAGCATTATAGCAACGCTCAAGCCTCCATTGATGGACGGGTGGTGGCTAGACATGAGGTGCATTGGCTGGGAATCGAGCCCAGGTCTCCCACATGGAAGGCAAGAAATCTACCACTGACCCACCAGGCAAGGCTAGGTTGTACCTTTGCTCAGCCTGTGAAAATAGAGCTGCATTTAGGGTTTGATCAAATCCTTGACAAGAAAAAACAACCCGGGACATTTTCAGAAAGGAGGCTTCCATTGTAGGGGCCGATGTGGCATGGGGTCGGGGGTGGGCAGATTCAGAGAGGTTTGTTCAGGCTTGTATTTACTATAGACCTGCACCTTCCCACTGTGGTAGCCACTAGCTACATGGGGTTATTTAGACTTAAATTAATTAAAATTAAATGCGATTGAAAATTTCCATTCCTCAGTTGCAGTAGCCGCATTTCAAGTGCTAGGTCACCACAGTAGCGAGTGGCCACTGTATTGGACATTTCTATCAATGCAGAAAGTTCCATCAGATGGACTGTTCGGGCCCCCTGTGCATCATCCCCCAACTGCCCTGCCCAGGACGGGCCTCTACCTCCCACTTCCTGGCCCTGCACAGGTTCTTCTGTGAGTGTGTATGCATGCGTGCACGTGTGTGTGTGTGTGCGTGTGTGTGTGTGTGTGTGACAGCCCTCCCCTGTCCCCCAGCCATGGTCTTCTTGAGTGGTCCAGTTTTCTTGCCTCTCGTCGCTCTTTTTGGCCCTGGATTTTATTGTTAGCTTTCACTTCAGCTGGGAAGAGAAAAGTTATACTAGAGAAACATTTATGCAAACTAAGCGAGCTAGTTGGAGCCCCTTTTTGGGCCCCCTTCTGACAGTGCTTATACAAGAGAATTGTTAGCTTGAGTGAACTGCCCCTGATTCTGAAAATTTAATCAAAATATGATCAATACTTAAGAGGCTATAAAAGACACTCATCCCCACCCCCACCCCAAAGAAGAGAGAACCGAAGCGATTTTTTTTTAGCCAAAAATATCTCTTAAGTGCTGTCATCTGTCATTATGAACTCTAATCACTTGCTGGTATTTAGGAGTGTGAGAGGAAATGAAGAGCAGACTTGACAAGTGCGATCTGGCCATTGAGAGTTGGTCCTTTAGATACACTGACAGGCAGAGAGAATTGCTGCTCTCTGTGGGGACTTGGGAGCCCTGGTGGCTCGGTGGTTAAGAGCTTGGCTGCTAACCAAAAGGTTGGCAGTTCAAATCCACCAGCCGCAACTTGGAAACCCTATGGGGCAGTTCTAGAGAGAGTCCAAGAAAGAAGAGATGGTTCTAGGGAAAGGCTAAGTTCAGCCAAGCGGGCCACCCAGGCTCAGTGGGGTGCGCGACTGCCTGCCTGCTGCTGGGAGGTCTCCAAGTCAGAGCGGATGCTGAGCTGTCCAGAAGCTTCCATTTCCTGCGGCCTCCCATTCTTCACATGAAAGGAAGTGGGGGCAGGAGCAGGGGTGGGCTGAGCACAGGAGAAGGCCTGGGAGGAACCAAACGGGCTACTCAGAAGCCAGTCTCTCAATGGCTTTGACTGTAGCCAAAAGGCCAAGAAGGACAATTGCTTGTTTGCAGTTTCAGTGTAGCAGACCTGGCTTTGAACGAACAATAGCCTTTTCTCTTTTCCTTGTTCCTTCCTGCCCTGTACTAGCACACACCCACCCATCTCCATCCTGGACTCATTTTCAAAAATGAGATGTCCATTGGGGGTAAAGCGTACAAGGGATCTCTATTATTTCTTCTTATTTTTTAATGTTAACAGATTTATTTGGATATAATTTACATATCAGACAATTTACACATTTATAGTATACAAGTCAAGGGATTTTAGTATCTTCACAGATATGTGCAACCATCCCCACAGTCAATTTCAAAACATTTTCATCTCTCCCAAAAGAAACCCTGGACCCTTTAACTATCACTCGCTACCCTTCATCCTCCCCAGCCCGAAGCAGCTGCTAATCTCCTTTCCATCTCTATAGATTACCCTGTTGGGGACTTTCCTATGAATGGAATCATATGATATTCGGTCTTTTGTGACTGGCTTCTTTCTTTGTATTATTTCTTACAACTGGATATGAATCTACTATTCTCTCAAAAGAGACCCTGCTGGCACAGTGGTTAAGTGCCACGGCTGCTAACCAAAAGGTCGGCAGACACCAGGCACTCCTTGGCAACTCTATAGGGCAGTTCTACTCTGTCCTGTAGGGTTGCTATGAGTCGGAATCAACTCAACGGCAACGAGTTTTTTTTTAATTCTCTCAAAATGAAGAAGCTTAAATTAAAAAAAAAAGTGATGAAAGGGAGTTGTTCCCTAGTACCACCATTCACCAGCTGGGGGCATGTCAGGCAAATCCCTTCCTTCTCTGGGCCTCAGTTTCCTCTTTGTAAAATGGGACTATTGGAGTAGACCATCTCTGAGGGCCTTCCGTGTCGGCCTGCTAGAACACTGGCTAATGAGAACCTAGGGAGGCCCTGGACACAGGCTCTCATGGGGGCATCAGCAGGGTGGTCTGAGCAGAGCTACATGTCCATTTGACAGGGAGGAAGAGGGGGCCAAGAGAAGCCCCATGGCTACCCAGGGTCACCCAGCCTGTCAGCATAGAGGCTGTGCTCTTTGCCCCTGCATGAAGCCTCACCCAACCTGTGTTGGTGGTTACCTGCCACAGATGGGGAGGAGTCCAGCCATGGGCACTTTCTTCTGAAGCTTGTCCCCTGCCTCATCTGTGGTGGCACACGGCAGCCCAGAAGGGCAGGAGGTGAGCAGGGCTGGAAGGTGGCTGTCTTAGCTTCCTAGGGCCGCTGTAACAAATATACCACAAATGGGAGCTTATAAGAACAGGAAGTTATTGTCTCACAGTTCTGGAGGCTAGGAGTCTAAACTCAGGGTGTCAGCAGGGCCATGCTTGCTCTGTGAGCTCTAGGAATAAACCATCCTTGTCTCTTTCGGTTTCGGGTAGCCCTGGGCATTTTATTGGCGTTCCTTGGCTTGTAGATGCATGTTCACATGGCCTTCTTCCCTCTGTCTCTGTGTCTCTTCTCCTCTTTTATAGGACACCACTCAGGTGGGATTAGGGCCCACCCTACTTCAGTATGACCTCAGGTTAACTGATAACATCTTCAAAGACCCTCTTTCTAAACAAGGTCATGTTCACAAGTACCAGGGTTAGGACTTCACCATATCTTTTTGTGGGGGCATGACTCAATCTCTCACAGCAGGGATGGTATTATCCAATGTCAGGGCCATCCTTTGGCTGCCAGAAAGCTGCCACACTAGGGGCAGGGGCTTCACCTCAGGGACAAGCTGCCCTGTCCCACTGTGCTTGCTGCCCGCCACCCGGTATAGGGAGCTTAGGGCTGGTTTTCCCACAAAGATTGTTTAGTCTGATGCCTCCCTTCCACCTTGGGGAATGGCTGCCTGGTATCGATTTGTCAGGGAAAACATGTTCAGCCTGGCCAGGCCTATTGGAAATGGCAGAGTATGCGCATTTACAACCTTTGGTGAGGGATGAAAATAGAGCAGCCTCATGTCCCCTTCACAGCCAAGCTTCTGTTATAGCAGAGACCCCACTGAGTGATGATTGATTTCACACTGGAGCTGGCATTTGGCGAGGCTGTTGGAGATGGCCCACGCCTGCCTGCCTTCCTCCCTCCTGGCCTGCCTCTTTGCTGCAGCAGCAGCGTGCAGACCGGCTAGACGATGTATTATGGGAAGATGCCAAGGTGCACATCTTCCCTTCTGCCCTGACAGTAGATGGACGGGGAGCCCCGTCTGCACTGGGACTGCTGTAGCATGGCTCCCAGGACGCAGAGGCCACCCTACCACCCTGAGAGGCACCAGGCCTGGGGCCAATGGGCAGGGGGTTACCCTCGAAGGCAGACGGCCCAGCCCCACACCACTGGGTGCCTGTGGCTTCTGGGACTAGGGCAAGTGGGGAGAGGCCAGTGGGGCTCAAGCTGATGAGCTGAGGTGTGTGGAGGAGTATGACCCTTTCCTGCACTTAGTCAAATAGCCAGTAGGAGAAATTCGACTTCCCCTTCCCAGGCAATGTAATCCAGAGGCCAGTGTGCTGTCATCCCATCCCCATGGGGGCCTCCACACATTTGGGCTATTTCTGTAATTGACAAGCCCCTGCATTAGTTGTGCCGGGCATAAAAATTTGTCTCCTTGCACTCCTGGATCCTCGCCTTAATGTAACAAATGGCGGGCGGTTGGGCCCCGGCTCTCTCAGGCAGTGGCCTACTCACTCGCTCCTCATCCATCCTACAAACACTTCCTGTCCCCACCCCAGTCTGTGCCTGAAGCTGGAGGGCTGAGGCTTGGGCCCTGTCCTCGAGGAGCCCACCACTCATTGGGAGGCAGCCCCTTCAAATGACCATCTCAGTCTAACCTGTGAGTGCTGGGTGGGTGGGGGCTTGCTCCGCCTGAGGAAGGTGACTTTGAGGGTGCTTGGAAGGCAGAGTAGAGTTTTGCCAGCTGAAGGGGCCATGTGGGTCTGTGTTTGAGAAGGATGGGAGGGGCCGAACGTGAATTAGGAGAGTGGACAACGGCAAGGTCGGTGTGCCCAGAGCCAAGGGTCAGTGGGGTGACATGGCAGGGCCAGCTCAGGTAGGGCCTTGTCAGCCACCCTGAGGAATGGGCTCTGGGCCTGCCTCCTGGAGCTCCTCTCACACATTGCTGTACCTCAAGGGTGGCACAAATGACAACATTGTCACATCTGCCTCCTCCGCTGGGCAGGGGCTTTATCTGAGGGTCGCCCTCCTGGGATGGAGGGGAGGTGGAGGTAGTCTCTCCCCTCTGCTCAGAGTGCAGTTCACTCAGCTAACGGCCGCTGACTGGATGGGGGCATACCGTCTGAGGCCTGTGCTTTCTGAGCACCACCTGATCTAGTAGTCGCTGGTATCCAGGGCTGTGCTGACAAGTCTGGAGCTGCCTGGGAGGCTGCCGAGTGCCGTCTGGCCCAGGAGCTCTTTCTAGATTGGAGGTTCAAGTCCTAGACTGACCCCATGTGCAACAGAACAAATGCTGCCCAGTCCTGCGCCATCTTCACAATTGTCAGTATGCTCAGGTCCACTGTTGCCGCCACTGTGTACTTTGAGTGCCTTCAGTCTAGGGGGCTCCTCTTCCAGCAGTATAAAGGACAATGTTCTCTTGTGATCCACGGGGTTTTCATTGGCTGAGTTTTGGAAGTAGATTGCCAGGCCTTTCTTCCTCATCTGTTTAGTCTGGCAGCTCCACTGAAACCTGTCCACCATGTGTATTTGAAATCCTAGTAGCATAGCTTCCAGCATCATAGCAACATGCAAGCTACCACAATGCAACAAACTGACAGACAAGCAGTGGGTACTAGTTTAGGAACCTTGAGTTCATAACGGGGCTTTTAAAAGCAAAGCATCTTGGTTCAAGGGCAGATATCAGTTCAGGTCCCAGGATGTGCATTATAAACTACTTATTTTCAGAAGGAAAAGGCAATCAAAAGTCTCTTTACTGTGGAAGGCCAAAGAATCCTGCAGGTCCTCTCTTACTGAGGTGCAGCCTGAGAAGCACAACTGGCTGGGAGCGAGGGCTCCGCCACCCTGGCTGGTGCAATAGTGGGCTCTACCCCAGGCCTGGCACACCGCCTACCTGCCCACATGGGGTCAGCGCGTCTGGCCAGGCACTCTCGGCATTGCTCCACAGAAGGAGACGCCCCTGAGCACATTTCTGTCTCTTCATCTGGGGTGTCTCTGATACCACCTATTTCAATTGCAACCCAAATCTGGCAAGGACCTCGTGCAGTCCGGGCCACCGTCTCCTCAACGACAGCACTGCAGTAACGGTATTCCTTCCGCCTGCTCTACTCATGCGGTGATTTTGGTGAGCTCATCCATGAAGAAGGAGCGCCTCTTGGGCTTTCTCTAGGGTAGTTCTGAAGGTAGCTAACAGCAACAGCACTAGCAGCAATTGGTACTGTTCACTGAGTGCCTGCAGTGGCTAAGAACTCAGCTGTAGTCCTGACAATAACCTTCAGGGCTGTGATTTAGAAAATGTTTCCAAAAGCTTTCATTAAAATTAATTCAAATTTGACATAATTTCAGTCTTACAGAAAAGTTGTAAACATAGTACAGACAGTTCACATATACCCTTCCCAAACCAAACCCATTGCTGTCCAGTTGATTCCGACTCATAGTGACTCTATAGCACAGAGTAGAACTGCCCCGTAGGGTTTCCAAGGAGCACCTGATGGATTTGAACTGCTGACCGTTTGGTTAGCAGCCGTAGCTCTTAACCACTACACCACCAGGGTTTCCCTACCCTTCCCAGCTCCCTTAATATTAACTTTTATATCGCCATGGTGCAGTGATGAGAACTAGGAAATCAGCATTGGTACAAGGCTATTAACTAAAGTGCAAACCTTAGAATTGCAATTTTCTGATAGCCATTTTACAGGTGAGGAAACTGAGGCTCAGAGGAGTGAAGTGATTATATTCAAGGTTCCACTGCTAGAAGGTAGTGGAGCTGGGATTCAAACTCAAGGTGGACCGCCCACTCTGTCCACTATATCCCATTGCTTCACCCATGACAGCTGGGGTTTGTGTCTCTGGTTACTGTTTAAACACCATTAGCCACTGTATCACTTTACTATTCCTGCTTGCCTTAGTTTGGGTTCTCTAAAAAAAAAAAAAAAAAATTGCCATTGGGTCGATTACAACTCATAGCGACTACGGAATAGAGTACAACTGCTCCCTAGGTTTTCCAAGGCTGTAAATCTTTATGGAAGCAGACTGCCACATCTTTCTCCTGCTGACCTATTGGTTAACAGCCGAGCACTTAACCACCGTGCCACCAGGGATCTTCTGGGTTCTCTAGAGGAGAACAAAATCAGTGATATATATGTATATATATATATGTATATGTATATGTGTATATATATGTATATGTATATATATATGTATATGTATATATATATATACATAAAGAGGGAGCCCTGGTGGCACAGTGGTTAAGAGCTTGGCTGCTAACCAAAAGGTTGGCAGTTCAAATCCACCAGCCGCTCCTTGGAAAACCCTATGGGGCGGTTCTACTCTGCTCTGTCCTATACGGTTGCTATGAGTCGGAAACGACTTGATGGCACCTAACGACAACAACAACATATATAAAGAGAGAGAGAGAAATTTACTTCAAGGGATTGGCTCACACAGTTGTGGGGCTGGGAGGTCCCTTGGTCAGGTGGCAGGCCGGAGACATCTGCTGGCTTACATCCCAAGATCCATAGGTCAGGCGATGAGAAGAGTGCAGGGTCAAAAGAAAGAGCGAGTTCTGCCAGAACATCCATTAATATTCTGGAGGCAGACCACACCCCCAAGAAAATTCCCCTTTCAACTGATTGGTTGATCACCTCACTGAACGTTATTACATCACGTCACGTCATGTCACATCACATCACATTACATTACATTGCATTACATTATGGAAGAGCAACCAGTCCAGTGTCTACCAAACTACTGAGACTCATAGTCTAGCCAAGTTGACACATAAAATTAACCATCACACCACTGTCAAAAATTACCATAAACTTAGTGGCTGAAAACAACACAAATTTATTATCTTATATTTGTGCAAGTCAGGAGTCTGAAATGGGTTTCACTGGGTTAAAATCAAAATGCTGCAAGATTGCGTTTCTTCTGGAGGCTCTAGGGAAGACTCTGTTCCCTTGCCTTTTCTGGCTTCTAGAGACTGCTCTCATTCCTTGGCTTGTGGCACCTTCCCCCTTCTTTAAAACTAGCAATGCATCACTCTGACCACTGCTCTGTCATGACATCTACTTCTCCAACTTTTCTGTCTCCCTCTTCCATATTTTAAGGACTCACATGAACTCAAGGTGGAGGGGGAGGATGTCAGAGGCACAAACATGTCATACCTCACTCAGGCTGGTCTCCAGGGAATGTCGGAACAAAGGCTGGCAAGAGAGAAAGAAAAAAATTTATGTGTGGCTGCTAACAACGTAAGTTCTTTGCGAAGAGAGTTGTTGTTAGTTGATGTTGAGTCAGCGCCAACTCATGGTGGCCTTACGTATAACAGAATGAACTGTTGTCAAGTCCTTTGTCATCTTCATGATCATTGGTATGTTTGAGTCCATTGTCGTGGCTATTGTGTCAGTCCATCTCATTGAGGGTTTCCTTCAGTTTTGCTGACCCTCCACTTTACCAAACATAATGTCCTTTTCTAGTGATTGGTCTTTCCTGATGACATGTCCAAAGTAAGAGAGTCAAAGTTTCACCATCCTCGTTTCTAAGAAGCATTCTGGTTGTATTTCTTCTAAGACTAATTTGTTCATTCTTCTGGCGGTCCATGGTATATTCGATATTTTTCATTAATATCATAATTCCAAGGTGTCAATTCTTCAGGCTTCCTTATTCGTTGTCCAGCTTTCGCATGCATCTGAGGCAATTGAAAATACCATGGCTTGGGTCAGGCGTACCTTAGTCCTCAAGGTCACATGTTTGCTTTTTAAATCTTTATAGAGGTCTTTTGCAGCAGATTTGCCCAATGCAATGCATTGTTTGATTTCCTGGCTGCTACCTCCATGGGTGTTGATTGTGGGTCCAAGTAAAATGAGATCCTTGACAGTTTCAATCTTTTCTCCGGTTACCATCGTGTTGCTTATTGGTCCAGTTGTGAGGATTTTTGTTTTCTTTATGTTGAGGTGTAATCCATACTAAAGGCTGTGGTCTTCAATCTTCATCAGTAAGTGATTCAAGTCCTCTTCACTTTCAGCAAGCAAGGTTGTGTCATCTGCACATCGCAGGTTGTTAATGAATCTTCCTCCAATCCTGATGCCCTATTCTTCTTCATATAGTCCAGCTTCTCGGATTACTTGTTCAGCATACAGACTGAATAAATAAGGTGAAAGGATACAACCCTACCACATACCTTTCCCAGTTTTAAACTACACAGTATTCCCTTGTTCTGTTCAAACAACTATCTCTTGATCCATGTACAGGTTTCCCATGAACACAATTAAGTGTTCTAAAATTCCCATTACTCATAATGTTATCCATTGTTGTTGTTAGTTGCCTATGACTTGATTTCAACTCATGGCAGCCTCATGTGTGCACAGTAGAACTGCTCCCGAAGGTTTTCAAGGCTGTGACCTATTGGAATCATATTGCCAGGCCTATTTTTTGAGGCACCTCTGAGTGGGTTCCAACCACCATGAACTGACAATGAAGGAATAACTTGCAGCCCCAGCATGAGAGCCATCTACTCCAGCATTTTGAGGCAAGCTGATCGTCAGATCCAGCAACATGGTTCAAGGGACTTTTTTGGGGTGGGGTGGGGGCAGAGTCGCTGGATGTTTTCCCATCTCTGCTGGTCATCTCCTACAGGCCCACAGGCCTGAGGGGTACAGCAAGGCTCTTGCCTGCCGGGTCCAGTTTGCTGGTTCCTTGGTGAGTGGCCTGCAGCCTGATGTTAGTTGGGGCTTTGGGTGTGGCATCCCAGCCTTGACTTTGCAGGTGGCTGCCTTGCACTGGATGGGCTTGTTTTCTATGAGAGCTGTTTTAGGTTTATAGAAAAATTGAGCAGAAAGTGCAGAGGGCTCCCATAGACCTCCTCTCCCCGGCGCTCTGTTTCTCCTGTTATTAACATCTTGCCTTGGTGAGGGACGTTTGTTACAACTGATGACCTAATATTGACACATGATTATTAATTAAACCTTACATTGTTGTTGGTGGTGTTATTGGGCACTGGAGTCCACTCCACTCACAGCAACCCCAGACAGTAGGGGTCACAATTTGTGTTGAACAGCCCTGTGGGTTTTGACAAATCTAGATGGTCTTTTAAGCAAGTACATGATCTGGCGAGCTGGCTCCCATCGGGTTCTGCGGTGCAGTTACCAGAACTCACCCTGGGTGCAAGTCTCATCACTTGCAGGTGTGCCTGCAATTAGAGAGCGCCAAAAGCTCCAGGTGAGGGCGTTGCCTGACTAGTCAGGGAAGCAGGCAGGGCTCAGTGTGGTGATGGCCTTCATCTTTCCGTAGGGGCAAGAGCACTCAGTTGGGGTTGTCAGCCTCTGCAGATACACAGAAAATGTCTGTTGAACTGATCTGAATCTCTGGGCCTCAGTCGGCCCATTGTAAGATGGGGAGGGGGGTACATGGTTGGATTTATTGTTCCCAAACCTTTAATGGTCTACAACTAGAGCCATGTTTCCACAGGCCGTGCTCACCTGGGGGGATCTTATGACCAGTCCAGGTGAGTGAAAGCCCAGGGGCCAGGTTTTCAGCCCCAAGGCTCAGGCCTTGGAGTCACTGCTGGTGAGGGAGCCAGGCCCCCGGTGCCCTGCTCCGCCTCCCCCCTCGCGTTCTCTTCTCATCACCATATATCTAACACTATGTCCGAGTGATTTCCCCAATTTAGAAGGAGAGTGAGAAGTCTGCGTTCCAGTGCCTGAGCCGTCTATTTTTATGGCAGTGAAGATTTCTGTGGAAAGTCACAGGGGAGACCTGTGGGCCTCATGACCCCTACAGGAGGGCTGGGCGGGTGGTGGAAAGATCCGGAGTTCTGTGCAGAATGTGTGTGTGTGTGTGTGTGTGTGTGTGTGTGTAGGGGGTGGGGATCATGGCACCTCTTGGCTAAAGATGCTGAAGATGTGCAATGTGAGTAGAGCCCTGTTGAGGTTTGTTTTCACATGGAAGTTAGACCCCAGCTTGGAGAGCAGCCCTCTTTCTGCCAACGTGGAAAGGGCCGTGGCCCTGTTGGATGTGGAAAACGCAATGAGTGCTGTGGTGTAGGTGACCCTGGACAAGTTGCTCACATTCCCAAAGCCTCAGTTTCCACGGCTGTAAAATAAGAGGGGACAAGTAATGTCAATGGGCCCCACAGCCCAGCCAAACCAGGAGTCTGTATTTAGGGCAAGTTCATTAGCTGCCTGTCCCCTGCCCCCAGAGAAGTGGCCGAATGAGGCCACATACAACTCCAGTTCCAGAAATACTTTGTCAGGCCCCAGGTATTCCCTAGGGGAGAATCTACTTGGGGCCCAGAAGGGCGGTCCAAGGGGCTAAGAGTAAAACAAGAACCTGGGCCAGAGGCCTGACTTCCAACCACTGACCTCTGCTCCTTTTAGCCCAGGACAGATCTTCAAGACAGAGGCCCTGGTAGCCTGGCCTGCCTGGAGAGGGGCTTTGCATGGCATCTTAGGGAGGCCCATGTGTACTGCCACCCCTTCTCCAGTAAGGAGGACTGCCATACAAAATACCACCAAGTGGGGGGCTTGAGACAACAGAAATGTATTGTCTTATAGTCACGGAGGCTAGGAGTCCCAATTACCCTGATTTATCTGGGAGCTTTGAGAGAGGAACTGTTCCATGCCTCTCTCCTAGTTTCTGGTAGCTGCCTACAATCTTTGGCGTTCTTTTGCTGCTTGTGAATGCATCTGCTTCTGTCATCACATGGCATCTGTCTTCCCGCTGTGTGCGTGACTCTCCTTTTATAAGAAAGGATTAGGATTAGGACCCACTCTATTCATGTTAACCTAACTGATAACATCTTCAAAGACCCTATTTCCCAGCAAAGGTCCAGAGACCAGAACCTCCCCACTGGGAGGGCTTGCCCGTTAGCCAAGCTGACATCCCCAGGGGACACACGGTGCTTTGCGGGGCTTCTCTGGAAATGGAGTTGTCTGGGACCTCACTTGGCCACTTTTCCTAGGGGACGTTTAGCCCTCTCTGAAACCCAGTTGGCAGGGGTATGGCCTGTTGGAATAATCCCCCAGCTCTCCCCACCCACTTGCCTCTCCAGTGAGCTGCCCCTAAGGAAGCTGACCAGGCCCCTCCCCCTCCATTGCTGCACTTGATCCTCACATCACAGTGAAAGGCGGAGGATAATCACCCCCATCCTATAGATGAGGAAACTGAGGCAGCGGTTCAGCAGCGCAGCCAGGCTTTGACGCCCAGTCTGAGGGGCTCCCCATGTGAGGGCTCTGGCTTCTCCCACTGCCTCCTGGCTAGCCTGGGGGCTGTCTCAAAAGCCCAATAGCCTCCTCTTCTTCCCCTTCCTAATCTTCCCCAGCTTGCCTGGGGTTTTGGTCTTTGCAGACAGCTTCCCTCTGGGCTCCCCACACGGGGTGGTGTGAGAGGCCAGCAGTGCCTGAATAGTAAGCCAAATCTCCGGGGCAAAGGGGCAGGGGCTGGGAGCCTGGCAATCCTCATGCAGCAGAGGCTCTGGAGGGGGACAGGGCTGGAGACAGTGAGGTGAAGGGATGGGAGGAGGGAGAACAAGGGTCCGGCAGTGGGGAGAGAGAGGATGGGGCCCACAGGAGATATTGTAAGGAAACAAAATCTGCAGGCCTTGGAAAAAATTGCCTGTGGAAGCTAAGTAAATGGGAGGCATCCGAAATGATTCACAGGTTCCTGTCTCAGGCCATTAGGTGGCTGCTGGTACCATTTTATAAGCTAGGAAACCCAGGAAGAGCAGTATTGCAAGGTGGGACAATGAGTTCACTGTTGGAGAGGTAGAGTTTGAGGTGTCAGTAGGGCAACCAGTCGGAGGTACCCATTAGGCAGCAGATATTCAGGCAGAGGGGAGATGTCGGCTCCGGACATTGATTTGGAAGTCACTGGCCTCTAGACCTGCACTGTCTAATATGGTGGCTCCCTGCCACATGTGGCTATTTAAATTTAAGTTAACTGCAATTGAAACTTCAGTTCCTCAGTCACACGAGCCACTTAGCAGCTAGTGCTCCATAGCCACATATGGCTCCTGGCTACCCTAGTGGACAGTGCGGTTGTGGAAGATTTCCATCATGGCAGAAAGTTCTATTGGACGATGCTGCTGTAGTCAGTCACTGAAGCCCGGGGGGTTGATGGGATTGCCGGGTGGTGTGAAGTGAGAGGAATAGGGGAGAGAGCTGGGCAGGCCTGTGTGAGCTCCAACTTTTGAGGGCAGGACAGCAGAGCAGCATGCCAAGGACGCAGGGAGGCACATACTGATGGAGATCAATGCAGCGTGCTCAGGGAGCCCAGGGACAGCAAGCAGCTACATTCCAGGAAAGCACACACACACACACACACACACACACACACACACACACACACACACACACACACACACACACACACACACACGACTTGCTGTCTCCTCCAAATAGTCCATGTTTGCTCACCCCAAGGCCTTTCTCCATGAGGTGCCTTCTGCTGGGACCATCCTCCACCCTGTCCATATGCTGCCCCAGGTCTCCAGCCCCGCACAGCCAGCCCCTCCGCACACGGCTCTGACTCTGGAATCTCCCGGTCTCCCAGCCAGAGAGAGACAGAAGCAGGCACTGGTGTTTTTTCCTGATTTATTAGGAAGATCTTTTTTTTTTTTAAAAAAAAAAAAACGAATTAAGGCCTGCAGATGAGTTTACACAAGGGAGTCAGCTCCATACCCTGGCGTACATGTGGGACTCGGTCCAAATCTGGGACCCAGGGAGGGGAAGTTGGTAGTGGCCTTGGTTGGGGGGAGGAGGCTCAGAGCGAGGTGGGTGGGAAGAAGGGCAGTGTGGAGAGGAGGGGAGCACAGCAAGCGCACTGACTCGGAGGGCGGGGCACAACTGACAGCAGTGCCTGTGGAGCCGCCTGTGGCTGAGGCTGGAAGGTGGCAGGGCTCGAGGAGGGCCCAGCTGCACTGCTAGTGGGTGTGTTCTGCGCTTGCACTTGGAGCTCGGCTCTAGTGAGGCTTTGTCAGTGCCTTGGTGGGGAGGCCTGTTTGGCCCCACTCCTCCATGCAGCGTTTCTTCACAGCGCTGGGGGCAGTGTGGATGCAATGTGATGGGGCCCACAGCCCTCTACTCCACGAAGACACATCCTGTGCCCCCGTGTCGTGGCCTCGAGGATCCTAGGTGCAGGTTCTTGCTGAGCTATGCTCAGTAGAGACGCGGGCTGAGCCTCCACCTGGTGCCCCCTTGCAGCACCTCTTTCTGCTGGGCCCACCCAGGCCATAGATCCTGGAGGAGCCGCCCGCTGGGAAGGTGCCGGCTGAGGCTGCCCCTGGCTCCATGGGTCAGGTGGGTGCAGCCAGCAGCTTCTTGCAGCAGCTCTCTCTGCTTCACTCACCTGGGTCACAGTTCCTTGAGGAGCTATACTTGGTGCAGACGCAGAGGGAGTTTCCACAGATATCCCTGGTTGGGTTAAATGCAACCACTTTTCCCTAGCAGTGGCCAGCTCTGAGCTTATCCAGGTGGCGGCCATCGGGACAGGCAGTGCTGGGAGGTAGAGCCCTGGCTCTTCCATGAACAGCTGGAGGCTGTCCGCAAGGCGCTGCTCCATGCTGATCCAACTCCACGTCGACACGGGCTGCATGTCTACCAGCAGCCCTGGCTCATCCAGGTACTGGCTGTGGTTAGGTGCAGAGGGGCTTTCCGTGCTGATCCAGGTGGCGGCTCCTTGTGGGGCTGGGCATGTTGTGGCTATAGACATCTCCGTGTGGGTCTGCGTAGACAGGGCCTGGTTCCCTGCAGACACAACCTCACTCTGAGTGGACACAGCCTTGTTCTCTGCTGACACCACCTCGGCCTGAGCAGCCACAGTCTGGCCCTGGGCGGACGAAGCCTGTGTCCCCTCCCTGCGCTCTGGCTTCCCTAGACACAGCTTCTGGCTGCCCGCAGGGTGACTGTCCTCTTGTGAAGTTGCGGCCTGTGTAGACAGAGCTTGAGTCTGAGTTCCTTGTGGGCACAGTTTAGGGGTGTGGAACTCTGACCCAGAGGCTTGCCCTGGGTGACCTCGGCCTGTCCCCTGCTGCAGAGGCTCGTTGTGTCCAGACGAGGCCTGGCCCTGGCCGACAAGCTCCCTTGTTCGGACGCGCCTACATCTCCGGACGAAGCTCGGCTCGGTGCTGACCCAGCCGGCGCCCCCGTGCAGGGCAGTGCGCCACGTTGACCCTTGCGATGTCCTGAAGAGCCGCAGGCGCTGCTGCCACAAACGGCGCCTCCGAGCACTGCCACGCTCCCGGATGGCCCAGCCGTCTGTCCTCTGAAGGGCTGTGGTCCACACGGTGGCCGTCCGCGTGGCCTGGAAGAGCCACAGGCCCTGGTGCTGGTGCAGCCGGCGCCTCCTGAATGGGTGCTGGGCACGGGGTGGCTCTCTGGGCGGCTCTGGGCTCTGTGTAGACGCGGTCCGCAGTTGCCTGCTGGCCTGGGCTCCGGGTAGATGCGGCCTGCATCTCTTGGCAGAGTCCTGTCCTGTTGGGATGCAGCCCTCTTCCTGGTGGGGGGTCTCCTCCCGCACAGGCGCCCTCTGTACCCCCTTAGCAAGCCAGGCCCGAGGTAGATGCAGCCTGCGCCTCCTTGCCGAGCTTTGGATCATGGAAACACAGCCCGCATCCCCCCCTGGAGGCTCAGTCTGCGTCGACGCAGTTTTCTTATGGAGCAGGGCTACCTGTGGATTCAGGCGGCCTCTGACCCCCTGCCTGGCCTGCTGCTGTCCCTGGCCCCTCTGGAGGCCCCGCACCGGCAGCTGTGGCTCCACCCTGCTGGGCTGCTCCCCTGGCTGTGACATCTGCTCCGGCAGCTGGAGGCCCAGCTCGGTTCCGGTGCCCAAGTGTCTGCTCTGGGCCCCAGGGCCCCTGCCAGGACCAGCGCCACCAGCCTGCATCTCTGCTCGGCCGACCAGGCCGGCGACGCTGGGCTCTGCAGAGTTGCGAAGGCTTTCAGAGCCAGATGGGTGCCAGGGGGCGGCGGGAGGAGCAGAGGGAGGCGGGAGGTAGGCGAGGGGGAGACCACGGAGGAGTGGGAGCCTAAGGGAGAGGGAGAGCCAGCTGGAGGAGAGCAGGCGGAGGAGAGCGGCGGAGGGCGGAGCACCAGGCCAGCGGAGCCAGAGGCGCCTGGCTGGAGTGGGTAGATTTTTATGCACAGAGAGGAGGTGGGGACAGCCAGCCTCGGCTCTCTGATTGGCTCCCGCCCCATCAGAGTGAATCTGGGAGCATTCACTGAGAGCCACTTGGATTCCCAGCCGCCTACTTCCAGAAGGGATTTAAGGCAGCCCCGGAGAGTTACCTCCAGACGGTGGACCTAGGATAACCTAAGCTGACTGTCAGCCTTGCCCAGATCAGGCCTCCCACGGACAGCAGACTTTCCAGCTGAAGGGACGTTACAGCAAGTGCAGGCCGGAGCCCAGGTCCCATTCTACCACCCATTCTCCTAGTCACTTGGGTTGGTCTCTCAACCTCTCTGAGCCTCGGTTTCCTCATCTGCCAATGGCAAATGACATGATGGCTAAGATCCCTTTCTGGTCTCACTGTCTAGTTGAGGATTATCGAGGCTTTTTGTCCACCCCTTTGCTTTGCTGGAGTCCCTGGTTTCTGCAAACAGTTAACACACTTGACGGCTAACCAAAAGGTTGGAGGTTCAAGTCCACCCAGAGGCTCCTTAGAAGAAAGACCTGGTGATCTACTTCCAGAAGGTCACAGCCATTGAAAACCCTATGGAGCACAGTTCTACTCTGACACACATGAAGTCGCCATGGGTCGGAATCAGGTTTCGCTTTGCAGATGGGCAGCTCAGGCCCTGCGAGGGGCAGGCTCAGACTCATGCAGCGAGTTGGTGGTACTGGGGCTACAGCCCACATGCCCTAGCTCTGACACTGGACCCTTTTCTTCTCTGGGTCCTTCCCTAGAGCAGGCAGGCGGGGGTGTGGTGCTAGAAGATGGAGTCCAGCCTGCAGGAGGGAAGCCCAGAGAGCTGGCACTGGAGAGCTTGTCACTGCTGAGACCTTGCCCTGTTACACCAAGAGGACTCTGGCCTTCCAGCCGATGGACGGGGAGACAAACTCAGAGCAGCCCTGCCCCAGTGGCCAAGAGAATTCCCTGCTCTCTGGTGCCCAGCCCACCAGCTCTAGGAGGAGGCAAGACAGAGGCCACAGGGCTCAGGTCAAAGCTGAGGAGCTGAAGCCCAGAGTGGAGAAGGAAGGGGTACAGGCTAGGGGGTACCCTGTGTGCTGAGGCAGCGTTCCTGGGTAGGGAAAGAC
The DNA here is from genome assembly GCF_000243295.1 of Trichechus manatus latirostris. Taxonomy (NCBI): domain Eukaryota; kingdom Metazoa; phylum Chordata; class Mammalia; order Sirenia; family Trichechidae; genus Trichechus; species Trichechus manatus. The sequence continues at coordinate 183,404 of NW_004444259.1, forward strand.
AGAGCAGCTTCCCACCTCCCTGGCCCAGGCCCTTGAGGAGCAGCGGCAGCCCCAGAGCCCCTTTGGAAAGTGAGTCTCAGGACAAAGCCCTCCCACTGCCCATATACAAATGCCACTCTGTTCACATTATCGGGCCCCAGCAGGCCGTGAGGCATCTAGCCCCTTACTGAACACCTAGTGCCCCCTTGACTCTCTCTGTCGGATATTTAGTATCTCTGTCCTTCTGTGAGAACATTCTCAGAAGTGCCCATGCAGAGGTCTTCCTGTTGGCAGACCGCCAAAGAGCCAAGGCAAACATCACGTGCCTCTCTTGGAAAAATGTCTTGATGGCCTTCACCAACTCCTGGGAGAAGCTGCTCACTGCACTCCCACGATCTTCAAATCCTTCCCAGACCTAGACCCTGCCACAGGCCTTCAAATGGGGTGAAGTTGATGGAGACCCGGCTTCCGGTCTGAGCTTTGTCATACACTTGATGAGTCACACTGTGTTCTCGGGCCCCAGGTTCCACAGGGGTGGTATGTAGGAGTCCTCTGAAAATGGAGGGACCAACCTATGCTCTGGGGACAAAGAAATTTTTGGTGGCCTGGGAAGTTGTCATAAAACATGTCAACATCCAAAAGAAATCCCAATATTGAGCATTGCTAAATGGTGAGCAAACACAGAAGTCCCATTAAGTAGGTTGTACTAAATTAATGGCAGACAGCCTACCATTTTGTTAAAGATTCAACTCTTTTATCAAATTATTAATCATAGCTAACACTCTTATGCTAGACACTGTTCTCTGTGTATTGACTTATTTGATCCTTTTAGCACTCCACTTAGGTGGGTACCATTAATATCCCCTTTTACAGATGAGAAAACTGACACACACAGAGAAATACTTTGCCCCACATCACACAGCTATTGAGTGGTGGTGCTGGGATTCGACTAGGCAGCCCTGCTCTAGAGGCCATGCATGTAGCCACTGCTCAGTCCTGCCTCCTGTTCAAATTTTTGGCAATTTCTATTCCTCCCATTGCTTTGTGGCATGATAGATCAAATCATCTAACCTCTTTGAGTCTCATTTCCTTATCCGTAAAAGGAAGATTAATGGGACCTACCTCATAGGGTCGTTGCAAGGATTAAATGAGAGAATGTGTAAGAAGAACCTGTTACACAGTGTATGCACCATATATTCTCACTGTTGTAAATGGAGTTCTTGTTATTAGTTGCCATCAGTTGGCTACAACCCAGGGCAACCTTATTTATAACAGAACGAAATGTTGCCTGCTCTTGCACCGTCCGCATAATCGTTAACATGTTTCTGGGCCCTTTTCTTCTCCACGTTGACACATTCTGACACATTGTTGCAGCTATTGTGTCAGTCCATCTCATGGAGGGTTTCCCTTGTTTTTGCTGACCCTCTGCTTTACCCACTGTCTTAGGCTGGGTTCTCTAGTGAAGCATGTATATATATATATATATAGAGAGAGAGAGAGAGAGAGAGAGAGTCAGAGTCAGAGAGAGAGAGAGAGAGTCAGAGTCAGAAAGAGAGAGAGAGATTTATCTCAAGGAAATGGCTCACGTGGTAGTACAGGATGACAAGTCCCAAGTCCGTGGGTCAGGTGTCAGGCTGGAAGCTTCTCCTAACTCACATAGCTGCAGGGGCTGACAAACTCAAGAGCAGCAGGTCAGACTGCGAGCTGAACAGCAGGTCAGACTGCAGGCTGCCCGGCTCATGGACTGTGGAGGCAGACAAATCCAAGATTGGCAGGTCAGACGGCAGGCTGCTGGCTCACAGGGTGCAGAGGCCAGCGAATCCCAAGATTGGCAGGCAGTATGGCAGGCCACTGGCTCACGCTCCAAGAACTGCAGGTCACATGATGATGAGCCAGATGCAGGATCCAGAGTGAGCAAAAGCCAGCGAGCTTTGCCAGAATGTCCATATATATTGGAATGCTTGCCACACCCCTGAGGAAACTCCCCTTACAACTGATTGACTGATCACATTAGATCACATCGTGGAGGTGATTACATTATATCAGAAAATGAAGGATAACTACATCATTACATAACTGCCAAACTGCTAAGAATCATGGCCCAGCCAAGTTGATACACAACTATCACATCCACCATGATGTTCTTTTCTAGTAATTGGCCTTTCCTGATGATGTGTCCAAGGTAAGTGAGTCAAAGTCTTGCCATTCTTGCTTCTTAAGAGCATTCTGGTTGTATTTCTTCTAAGACAAATGTTGTCTGTTGGTTGGTTGTTTCAGGGAGGAGGATAAATTCAGTCCCTGTTACTCTATCTTGGTCAGAAGCAGAAAACTACAACTCTAAAAATCCTAGTTCTCATCTTTAGGTGGACTTGAAAGTTAAAAAAGAAAAGCAAAAACAACCTTTATTTATTTTTAAAATATGCTCTTTATCCTTGATAAAATATTTTTTTATCTCAAAGAAGTCCAAAAGAATGGGGAAAAATAGGGTCTTGGGAGCATTCAGGAAGGCAAAGGGAAGGGCCATAAGCCTAGGTGAGGGTTTTTCATCAGGACAAAGAGTCAGGTTTGTGTATGTTCTTGGTGGCCCCCAAACTGAGAACAGCAGTGGTGGCTTTCCTCAGTGAGAGGACCATGTCTTTCCCTGGCATATGGACTGCTGACTCCCTTGCTTCAAAATGAAAATACAAACAGCTGGCCCACCTGCTGCCCCTGCATTGCCAGCTCCCTGTACATATATGGTTGCTGGAGAAAATAGAGAAAATTGGAATTTTAGATAAATAATAAATAATTTTTAGCATAAATATGTCCCAAATATTGCACAGGACATACTTGTACTAAAAAATTATCCATTGTTTATCTGAATTCCAATTTAACTGGATCTCCTTTTTTTTATTTTCTAAATCTGATAACCCTATGCAAACAGCTGTGTGATCCCCAGATCAGGCTCTGGCCTCTGGAATTGGTCAGAATGTCCTCATTGCAGTTCTGCCTCTGAGTATCGATGCATCATGGGACAAGCCATTTATTCGCTGAGCCCTAGTTGGGAATGATTCATGTCCACAGTGCCTAGCTGGCCACCTGTCCCGCAAGAGCTGCCCAATGAGTAGGATAGAGGAGCCAAGTCAGAGGCAGATGCTATCTCACAGATTACAGATACTCTTCAGCCCTGATCACCCCTGAATCTTTATTGAGCTGCCACTGGGCAGTGGATAAGGATGTTTGTCTGCTAGACAGATGGGGAGAGTGAAGCTCAGAAGGCAGAATATGGAAGTGCCCTGTGAGTGAGCCAGAAAGGAAGGGGAGGGTCTGGCTTCTCACTCAGCTCTGCTTTTGGCCCCTGGGAGCCTTCCCCTCCATGCCCACTCATCTCATGTGGTCAGTGAGCTGGGCCCAGGATGAAATCTGTCCAGGAGTCTAGAGCTGGAGTGACAGCCCCAGGCTGAGACCATGGTCCCCCAGCATCCTGGTCTGTCCTGTGTTTGAAGTGAAGCCTGATGTTCCTGGGGTCCCCAAGGAAGCTCAGGCTGGCTACTTAAGGGTTAATGGATGTGCTTGTCACCATCTTCTAGTTCTTTGATCCCCAACTGATGGGGCCCACATGCTATGGAAATAACTCAATGAAGCAAGATACCAGGGTGCTGTCCCCACCTCAGCTACTGACTCACTCAGGGAGCCCCCTATGCTTGTCACTCGCTCTCCGTATGTCTTAGTTTCTTTGTCTCTAAAATGGGCATAGGAAGAAAAATAGTCAGGAAAGAGCTTTGAAACCATCAAAAGTGCTTTCAAGTGGCTGCCAGATTCTGAACAGTGATACGGCCCTTATGCCAGAACCTTGATGTCAACCCTTGTGTAGCAGTAGCTGCTTATCCATCTGTTTGCTCAGACCTTGACTAGGGTGTGGGGAAGGAGAGTGGGGATAGGATGGGGTCAAGGGGGCAGGGAAGAGAAGAAGTTCCCTCTTCTCCTTTGGAAGGTCTTTACGAAGATCTTCAAAGGGTAGAAAACACAAGGTGTGCCCAGCTCTTCCCAGCACTTGTGAAATGCTGAGCATGGGGGCTTCTTACCTGCTGGCCTCACTAGAGGGGGTGAGCTGCCTGCAGCCTCAAGAGGCTCGGAGTTTGGAGAAAGGGGGCCAGAGGCAGGGTGAGGAAGAACCAGCCAATTCTGCTCACTGTCCTAAAGCCCCCAATTGTATGACTGAGTCCTTCTGCAATCTCTCAGCTACTGTGTCTGCAGAGGAGAGACAGGCAAACTTGAAGCATTTTCTGCGCTGGGGAAATGGGCGCACTGAAGACTAACCTCCAAAGATGCAAATGCTGGCTCCCATTGAGGGCCTACAACATGTTAGAGGATTTTGCCACTTTGCCTTAATTTTTTAATGCTCATCTATTTATTTTTATTGTGCTTTAAGTGAAAGTTTACAGTTCAAGTCAGTTTCTCATACAGAAATTTATACACACACTGCTATGTGACCCCAGCTGCTCTCCCCACAATGTGACAGCACACTCCTCCTTTCCATCCCGGATTTCCCATGTCCATTCAACCAGCTCCTGTCCCTTTCTGCCTTCTCATCTTGCCTCCCTGCAGGAGCTGCCCATTTAGTCTCATGTATCTACTTGAGCTAAGAAGCACACTCTTCATGAGTATCATTTTATGTCCCATAGTACAGTCCAATCTTTGTCTGAAGAGTTGGCCTCAGGAATGGTTTTAGTGCAGGGTTGACAGAGAATCCAGGGACCATGCTTTCTGGGGTCCCTCCAGTCTCAGTCAGACAATTAAGTCTGGTCTTTTTACTAGAATTTGAGTTCTACACCCCGCTCTTCTCCTGCTCCATCAGGGACTCTGTTGTGTTCTCTGTCAGGGCGGTCATTGGTGGTAGCCAAGCACCATCTAGTTCTTCTGGTCTCAGGCTGGTGGAGTCTCTGGTTTTTCTGGCCCTTTCTGTCTCTTGGGCTAATATTTTCTTTTTGTCTTTGGTGTTCTTCATTCTCCTTTGCTCCAGGTGGGTTGGGACCAATTGATGTATCTTAGATGACTGCTCGCTAGCTTTTAAGACCCCAGACACCACTTACCAAAGTGTGATGCAGAACATTTTCTTAATAAACTTTGTTATGCTAATTGACCTAGATGTCCCCTGAAACCGTGGTCCCCAGACTCCCGCCCCTGCTACTCTGCCCCTCGAAGTGTTTGATTGTATTCAGGAAACTTCTTAGCTTTTGGTTTAGTCCAGTTGTGCTGACTTCCCCAGTATTGTGTGTTGTCTTTCCCTTCACCTGAGATAATTCTTATCTACTATCTAGTTAGTGAATACCCCTCTCCCTCCCTCCCCACTCTTGTAACCATCAAAAAATATTTTCTTCTGTGTTTAAACCATTTCTTGAGTTCTTATAATACTGGTCTCATCCAATATTTGTCCTTTTGCAACTGACTAATTTCATTCAGCATAATGCCTTCCAGATTCATCCATGTTATGAGATGTTTCACAGATTCGTCCTTCTTCTTTTATCTTTGCGTAGTATTCCATTGTGTGAATATACCATAATTTGTTTATCCATTTGTCTGTTGATGGGCACCTAGGTTGTTTCCATCTTTTTGCTATTGCCAACAGTGCTGCAGTGAACATGGGTGTGCATATATCAATTCCTGTGACAGCTCTTATTCTCTAGAATATATTCTAAGGAGCAGGATTGCTGACTCGTATGGTGCGTATATTTCTAGCTTTTTAAGAAAGCACCAAATCAGTTTCCAAAGTGGTTGTAATATTCTACATTCCCACCAACAGTGTGTATAAGTATTCCAGTCTCTCCACAACTTCTCCAAAATTTATTATTTTGTGTTTTTTGGATTAATGCTAGCCTTGTTGGGGTGAGATGGTATTTCACTGTAGTTTTGATTTGCATTTCACTAAGGGCCAATGATTGTGAGCATTTCTTCATGTGTCTGTTAGCCGCCTGAATATCTTGTTTGGCGAAGTTCCTGTTCATATCCTTTGCCCATTTTTTAATTGGGATATTTGTCTTTTTGTTGTTGAGGTTTTGCAGTATCTTGTAGATTTTAGAGATAAGGTGCTGATTGGATTTGTCATACCCCAAAATTTTTTCCCAGTCTGTAGGTTGTCTTTTGACTCTTTTGGTGAAGTCTTTTCATGAGCATAAGTGTTGGATTTTTAGGAGCTCCCAGTTATCTAGTTTCTCTTCTGATGTTTGTGCATTGTTGCTTATGGTTCGGATTCTGTTTATGCCATGTATTAGGGCTCCTAGCGTTGTCCCTATTTTT
>NW_004444259.1:191010-218620 GCF_000243295.1 Trichechus manatus latirostris
TTGGGTCTGTTGTAATGTCCCCCATTTCATTTCTTATCAGGGTTATTTGCGTCCTCTCCTGTGTTTCTTTTGTCAGTCTGGCCCGTGGTTTGTTGATTTTGTTGATCCTTTCAAAGAATGAACTTTTGGTTTTGTTGATTCTTTCTATTGTTTTTCTATTCTCTATTTCATTTTTTTCTGCTCTGATGTTTATTATTTCCTTTCTTCTGGTGGCTGTGGGCTTTTTTTTGCTTTTCTCTTTCTATTCAAGTTGTGTAGTTAATGTTTTGATTTTGACCCTTCTTCTTTTTTGATGTGTGCATCTATTTCTATAAATTGTCCTCTGAGGACTGCTTTTGCTGTGTCCCAAATGTTTTGATATGATGTGTTTTTGTTCTCGTTTGATTCTAGGAATTTTTTGATTCCATCTCTGATTTTTTCTGTTACCCAGTGGTTTGTAAGCAGGATGTTATTCAGTTTCCATGTAATTGATTTTTGTTTCCTTGCTCTTCCTGTTGTTAATTTCTACCTTGATGGCATTGTGGTCAGAGAAGATATACTTTGTACTATCTCAACGTTTTGGATCTTGTTGAGGGTTGCTCTGTGGCCTAAGATGTGGTCTATTCTGGAGAACGTTCCATGTGCATTGGAAAAGAATGTGTACTTTGCAGTTGTTGGGTGGAGTGTTCTATAAATGTCTATGAGGCCAAGTTGGCTGATTGTGCCCTTTAGGTCTTCTGTATCTGTGTTCAGTTTCTTTCTAGATGTTCTATCCTTTACCGAGAGTGCTGTATTGAAGTCTCCTACTATTATTGTGGAACTGTCAATTTCTCTTTTCAGTGCTGTTAGAGTTTATTTTATGTATTTTGGAGCCCTGTCATTGGGTGCATAGATTTTTATTATGGTTACGACTTCATGATGGATCGTCCCCTTAATCATTATATAGTGTCCTTCTTTATCCTTTATGGTGGATTTTGTTTTAAAGTCTATTTTATCTGAGATTAGTGTTGCCACTCCTGCTCTTTTCTGGTAGCTGTTTGCTTGATATATTTTTTTCCATCCTTTGATTTTTAATAAATTTACATCTTTGTTTCTAAGGTGTGTCACTTGTATACAGCATATTGGTGGATCCTGTTTTTTAATCCATTCTGTCACTGTCCATCTCTTTATGGGTGCATTTAGGCCATTTACATTCCGTGTAATTATTGATAGGTGTGAATTTATTGCTGTCATTTTGTAGTGCTTTTCTTGTGTTGCTGACGTTTTCTTTGTTCCTCTTACTCACCTGTGCTGAATTCCTTTTATTTGTGGTTTTTCATTTCTTTTGTATTTTTGTAGGTTTTGTTTTTACTGAGACTTTATGTTTTTCTTCTTTATTTTGATGAGTCGTTTTGTTACCTTTCTTTGTGGTCACCTTGAAATTTACTCTTATCTTCCTAGGTTTGAACCAGTCTATTATTGCTTGGTATTGCCTTGCCTTCCTCTGCATTAGAATGTTCTATACTTACACCGTTTATTCCCTCTTTTATTGTTCTGATGTTGTTGTCATTTACATATTAACCTCTCTGGTTCCCTGTTGTGATTCTTTTGGTTTTGGATAGTCCTTGAGAGTTCATTTCCTAGGTTAGTATCTGGCTGGTATGATCTTTTGTCCTAGATTCAGCCTGTGGTCTGGCGCTGTTTGGTCTCAGATTGAAGGACTCCCTTTAATAATTCTTGTAAGTTTGGTTTGGTTTTTACATAGTCCCTTAATTTCTGTTTATCTGGAAATGTCCTAATTTCACCATCATATTTGAACAAGAGTTTTGCAGGATGTATTATTCTTGGTTGACAATTTTTTCTTTCAAGATTTTATATATGTCTTCCAATTGCCTTCTTGCGTGCATGGTTTGTGCTGAATAATCCGAGCTTATTGTTTCTCCTCTGCATGTGACTTTTTGTTTTTATCTAGCTGCTCTCAGGATGCTTTGTTTGTCTTTGGTTTTAGCAAGTGTAATTATTATATGCCTTGGTGATTTTCTTTTGGGGGTCTATCCTATATGGAGTTCATTGAGCTTCTTGGATGGTCAGCTTTTCATCTTGCATGATATTGGGGAAGTTTTCTATCAGCAATTCTTCAATGATCCTCTCTGTGTTTTCTGTTTTCTCTCCCTGTTCTGGAACTCCGATCACTCGAGAATTTTTACTTTTGATTGTATCCCACATAATTCTCAAGGTTTCGTCATTTTTCTTCATTCTTTTTTCTGATTTTTTGTCAGAGTCGTATACAAGTGTTTCTCTGCAGTTTCACTGATCCTGTCTTCTGTTGTTTCAAACCTGCTCCTCAGCCCTTCTTTGACACTGTCCATTTCTGAAATCTTGTTGTTTATCTTTTGGATTTATGATTGTTGTTTTGTATCATTTCTAGTTGTGAATTTATTTTGGCATTTTCTTCCTGTATTATTTTCCTGAATTCTTCCATTTTTTGGTCTGTATTTTCCATGAATTTGTCTGCCTTTTCCATGAATTTGTCTATTTTTTTCCTCATTTTTGTCTGCTTTTTGCTTCAACTGTTGGATAGCTCAAAATATTACAGATTTTAATTCCCTATAAGGTAGTTCTAGTGCATTTTCTTCTACTGGAAAGTCATCTGGTGTTTTATTTTGGATGCCTACTGGAACCATCTTGTTCTTTTTTTAACATATGTTTTGATATTGTCTGCTGTCTTCAGGACATTCAGCAGTTATTTTCCTTGTTTATTGATTGTAGATTTCTTTGTTTCATCCTGATTTTTTGTTTTATTTGGTTATGTCTGAGCGGGCGGTCTGTGTGTTCTTTGTTGTTTGCTCATCTGTGGCCAAGATAGTTTTCAGTTACTTCTCCAATGGGCAGATATGTTACAGCAAGGCAGGTCCAGCTGAAGAGGAGTTGCTGGGATGGGTTTTCTGTGGCATGTACTAGGTCCAACAGGGCGGGCCAAGAATCAGTGCAGGGCAGGTTCCAGTAGGCCATGCCTGTGCTGCTTGGGGGTGTGATGTTTAGCACAGGGTGCAGGTAAGCAGGAAGGAAGGGGGAGATTGTGAAGTGTAGAGCTAAGATCGATATGGGAAAGAGAAGAGAGGAACAGGAGCCAAAAACATACACACAAACAGAGTGCTAAGGGAGCTTGCTGTTGGAGTGGAGAGATGAGAGACTGAGAAATGGAGAAAAAAAAAAGAAAAAGGGGAGAAGAAAAAGTTGAATAAATAAAAATAAGAAAAGAAAAGCCCCCAGGGCTCCCACTGGTGCATCTTCGAGTACTGGGGAAGTTGCCCCCAGACCGTGAAGTACAGCCTGGCTAGAAGGGGTAGAGGTGTCACACTGCTCCAGATATTCAGGAGACAGGAAGAAAAAGTAAGTATAGAGAGATGAGAAACTGAGAAATGAAGAAAGACAAAAAGGGAAAAAAGGAAAAAAGAGAAGAAAACAAAGAACAAAACAAAAAAAAAAACAAGAAAAAAGAAATGCCCCTAGGCATCCTACTGTGCGGCTGTGCAGACCGAGGCAGTGGCTCCCAAGCCGCGCAGTACAGCCCGGCTAGAAGGGTCTCTCAAGCTGAGAAAAGAAAAAGAAAACAAACAAACAAATCAAAAGAGAACAAATCAAGGAAAACAAACAAAAAACCCCGGGGATCCCACCAGTGTGGCAGCACCAGCCAGGAAGCAGTTCTGCAGTTGAGCGGCGTTTCACAGACTTTCAGGAAGAAGCAAAGATGGCACAAGGAGCCAGATATTTGAGAGAAGTGGAAAAAAAGAAGTGGAAAAAAGCAACACAAGCAACCAAAAAATGACACTCAGGTAGCCGGCCAGTGTGGCAGGTGGAATCCAAGAAGCACAGGGGTGAAGCCAGTGCTTCCTGGTCAAGAGACTGTAGCCGCAGGAAGCAGAGGAGGCCGAGTCGGGGTGAAGAAGGATGGGGGTGGGTAAGTATATATTGCTAGTTACTAGTTGTTCTGTCTCCTGCTGGGAGCTCTGTGAAGCTGCTTTCCTGTACTCCCTGTTAGCTGATCTCTGACAGGAGTCCAAGATGGCAGATCCATGCTGCATTAGCTGATAGGGGACCTCTGCATGTCTCTCTCCTCGCTCTCTGTTCTCTCAGTCTCTTATTCCATTCAGTGTTTGGCTGAGTTCTTTATCTCTTCATTTGATGCTTAGAGTTTCACGACTGATGTTTGTCTCTGTTTGACTTAGTTTTTGGGATCTTTGCTGTGGAGGGACAGCGTGGTGCTTCTATCTAGAGCGCCATGTTACTCGGAAGTCTATTTCATTTAATTCTGCTCTAATTTTTATTATTTGCTTTCTTCTGGTGCCCGAGGGCTTATTTTGCTGCTCTCTTTCTACTTGTTCAAGTTGTAGGGTTAATGTTTTGATTTTGCCCTTTCTTCCTTTTGGATGTGTGTATTTATTGCTATAAATAGACCTCTGAGCACTGCTTTTGCTGTGTCCCAAAGGTTCTGGTATGATGTGTTTTCATTCTTATTTGATTCTGTGAGTTTCTTTTTTCTGTCCTTAATTTCTTCTATAACTCAGTAGTTTTTGAGGAAGGTTTTCAGTTTCCATGTGTTTGATTTTTTTTCCTCGCTTTTTGTGTTACCGATTTCTACTTTTATGGCTTTATGGTCAGAAAAGATACTTTGTAATATTTTGATGCTTTGGATTTTGTTAAGGCTTGCTTTATAGCCTAATATGCAGTCTATTCTGGATAATGTTCCATGTGCGTTGGAAAAGAACGTATACTTGGCTGCTGTTGGGTGGAGTGTTCGGTATATGTCTATGAGATCATGTTGGTTGATTGTGGCATTTAGATCTTCCGTGTCTTTATTGAGCTTCTTTCTGGATGTTCTGTCCTTCACTGAAAGTGGTGTGTTGAAGTCTCCTACTATTATTGTGGAGCTGTCTCTCTTTTCATTGCTATTAGAGTTTGTTTTATGTATTTTGGAGCCCTGTCGTTGGGTGCGTAAATATGTATTATGGTTATGTCCTCCTGGTGTATTGACCCTTTAATCATCATATAGTGTCCTTCGTTATCCTTTGTGGTGGATTTTACTTTAAAGTCTATTTTGTCAGAGATTAATATTGCCACTCCTGCTCTTTTTTGAGTGTTGTTTGCTTGATCTATTTTTTTCCATCCTTTGAGTTTTAGTTTGTTTGTGTCTTTATGTCTAAGGTGTGTCTCTTTTAGGCAGCATATAGACAGATCTTGTTTTTTTATCCTTTCTGCCACTCTATGTCTCTTTGTTGGTGCATTTAGTCCATTTACATTCAGCGTAATTATTGATAAGTATGCATTTAGTGGTGTCATTTTGATGTCTTTTTTGTTGTTGTTGACAGTTTCTTTGTTCCACTTAATTTTCTGTGTTTAGTCCTTTTTCTTTATGTATTTTCTTTTCATCTTTTTCATTGTTGTGATTTTGTGTTTGCTGAGTCTTTAGATTTTACTTGTTTTTTTTTAATTTTCTGTGTAGGATTGTTAGTTTCCTTTGTGATTACCTTAATATTTACCCTATTTTTCTATGTTTAAACCACTCTTTTATTTCTTTATTTCTTTATTTCACCTTGACCTCCTCCCCACACGAAAGATGCATGACTACATTTTTTAGTCCCTCTATTTTGTTTTAATGTTGTCATCTTTTACATATTGACGTCTCTGTTTCCTTATTTTCAGCATTTTAACTTTGATTTATTTTTGTGACTTCCCTATCTGGGTTGATATCTGGTTACTCTGTCCTGTGTTCTAGTCTTGGGTTGTTAACTGATATTACTGATTTTCTAACCGGAGGACTACCTTTAGTATTTCTTGTAATTTTGGTTTGGTTTTTTCAAATTCACTAAACTTCTGTTTATCTGGAAATGCCTAATTTTGTCATCATATTTGAGAGACTGTTTTGCTGGATATATAACTCTTGGCTGGCAATTTTTTTCCTTCGGGGCTTTATATATGTCATCCCATTGCCTTCTTGCCTGAATGGTTTCTGTTGAGTAGTCCAGGCTTAGTCTTATTGGCTCTTCTTTGTAGATGACTTTTCGTGTATCCCTAGCCGCTTTTCAGATTCTCTCTTTATCTTTGGTTTTGGAAAGTTTGGTTATAATATGTCTTGATGACTTTCTTTTGGGATCTACCTTGTGTGGGGTTCGATGAACATCTTGGATAGATATCTTCTCATCTATCATATCAGGGAAGTTTTCTGCCAACAAACCTTTAACAATTCTTTATGTATTTTCTATTATCCTCCCCTCCTTTTCTGGTATTCAAATCACTTGTAAGTTATTCCTCTTGATAAAGTCCCATGTAATTCTTAAGGTTTTTTCATTTTTTTTATAATTCTTTTATCTGATTTTTCCTCAAATAAGTTGATGTCAAGTGCTTTATCTTCAATCTCACTAATTCTGACTTCCCATTGCCTGAATTCTGCTTCTATGACTTTTTACTGAGTTGTCTAATTCTGAAATTGTTTTGTTAATCTTCTGGATTACCGATTACTGTCTCTCTATGGATTGTTGCACCTAATTAAATTTATCATTATGCTCTTGAATAACCTTCTTAAGATCTTCTTGCTTTGTCTGTGTGTTTCTTGGCTTGGTCTGTGTTTTGCCTGACCTCCTTCCTGATGTCTTGAAGAGTTCTATATATTAATCTTTTGTGTTCTGCCTCTGGTAATTCCAAGAAATTCTCTTCCTCCGGAAAATTTCTTGATTCTTTATTTTGGGAGCTTATTGGAGCCATCATGGTCTGCCTCTTTATGTGATTTGATATTGACTGTTGTCTCTGAGCCATCAATAAGTTATTATATTTATTTATTTTATGTTTGCTTACTGTGTCCTAGCTTCTTGTTTTGTTATGTTTTGATATGCCCAAATAGGTTTCTCATGTGAGCTAGTTGATTATTAGCACCTTTGAAGCTCTATCATCGTGTCACCAGGTGGTTCGATCTTTTACTAGGTATGTGAGCCCAAGAGTCCATTTACTTTTCTTGTATGGATTCAGCTCGGGTGTCCAGGTAGTCAGTCACCAAGTGTGTAGTGCAGGCTCTCACCTACAGTCTTAGACAGGCGGGGGTGATTGGAGTAGACACAGGTGTCTGGCTGCAGTATGTGTCATGCTGAGAAAGGCAGGGGGCTGACGGCTGCCCCTGAGTGTCTGGGAAGAAAGCCTTTCCCTGTTCCCTAGAGTGTGTAGGTGGGTGGATTTTGCAGCCAGACTGTGGGCACACAGTGCTGTTGGCTGTAAGGACTGGGAGGCACCACTTATTCTTGGACCCCTGTCACAGTTAGCTAGGTGCCATGGGTGGAGCCACCAGTCCCCAGGCCCCTGATTTGGGTAGGTGAGGGCCCTGCTAAATGGGCAGAACAGTGTCAAATATCACAAACCTGCCACTTCACCATATAGCTGATACAGTGAAGTTAGGCTTCAGATATATACCCTGTCGTACTGTGGTAAAGAGGGTCTATGCTGTTGAAATGGGCTCACACAGGTCTGTGCAGGAGTGAAAGGCATTCTAAGTCCTTGGACCTCTTATACCTGTTCCTAGGCAAAGGAGCTGTGCCTGCCCTGAGTTCCTGGCTTAGGGGAGCTGGAAGATTGTTTTTCCCTTTTTGTTAATTTGTTTCCTCTCCAAGGCCGGGAGAATGGCTCAGGGCGTGTGACGGGTCCTACTTCAGCCCAGGGGAAGCAGCAATCACTGAAGCCTGGGACCCAGTATAGAGCAGGGATGGAGCAGGTAAATAGGAGAGAGATTCTTCCCAAATGGGGTGTTTTTTTATCTAAGCAGTAGGTTAAACGCGTGTACTTATCTTTTGCTGACTGAGTGCCACTTTTCACTGGCTCTGGAGGCCTGAGCAGACTCTCTGCTGCTTGGTCTCTCCCGACGTGGAAAACGCATCCCAAATGCCACTGCTCACCTCACTGTGCATGCCAGCCGATCCAGCCCACCGGGCACCGGCTCCTGCTGGATCAGGTCTGCCAACTCCTGCTGCTTCTGAACCATCTCTCCCTGCCCCTGCCACTCAGTCCAATTCCTGAACTTTGCCTTTGATGTTCAGGGCTCCTAGATTGTCGTGTATAATCAATTCACTTATTTTTTCAGGTCTTTGTTGTAAGAGGGACCACTGGAAGCGTCTGTAAGAGGAACCATCTTGGACCCACCCCACTTTGCCTTAACTGTTACTCAGAACGCAAGGTAAACGGTATCATCATCCTCATTTTACAGATATTTAAATCAAGACCAGAGAGACTAAGTAATTTCCCCAAGTCATACAGCTAAGAAGTGGGTGGGGGGTGGTGTAGAATCCAAGTCTGACTGGCTCTGAGGCTCTTCTTCTTTCCACTATGCCATACTACCTCTGGTGCCACCCCAGAACTTTCCTACCCTGATGCCTGGATTCTAGCATCTGCAGCCCTGGTTCTGCCCTAGGCATAAGGGAGGAAACTCCTGGGTGAGGCAGGAGGAAGGAAGATGGAGCAGCAGGAAGATCCTGGGCTGAGTTGCCTCAGCCTCACCACTCTGACCCTCACCAGCCTCCGGAGGCACAGATGGGCACCTGGGGAGGGGAGAACACGGGTTGTCTGTTTAATGGGTACGGGGATGATGAAAATGTTTTAGAACTAGATAGAGGTGATAGTTGCATGACATTGTGAATATACTAAATACCACAGAATTGTACATTTAAAATGGTTAATTTTATGTTGTGTGAATTTCACCTACACATCCACCAGTAATGGCTAAAATGAAAAAGACAGCAATGCCAAGTGATCTTTCTGAATATTATTGCCACATACATATTCTTCTGGATAAACTTTTGAATCATTTTATCAAGTTCCAAAAATCCTTTTAGAATTTTGATTGAAATTTTGTTGGATTTATAGATCCATTTACAGATAATTAATGTATTTTTAATATTAAATATTAAATCTTCCTTTCTAAGAACAAGATATGTTTCTGCATTTACCCAGGTCTTCCTTTATGCCCCTTAATAGAGTTTTATGGTTGTATGAGCTTCCTGTGGCTGCTGTAACAAATTACCACAAATGTAGTGACTTAGAACAACAGAAATTTAATCTCTCACAGTTCTGGAGGTCAGAAGGTCCACTGGGCCAAAATTAAGATGCTGGCAGGGCCATGCTCCCTCCAGAGGCTCTAGGACCAAATCCATTCTTTGCCTCTTCCAGCTTCTGGTAGCTACTGGCATTCCTTGATTTGTGGCCACATCACTCCAATCTCTGCCTCTATGATCACATGGCCTTGTTCTCTTCTGTGTGTGTCAAATCCCCCTCGGCTTCCCTCTTATAAGGATACATGTAATTGCATTCAGGGCCAAGCTGAATGATCCAGGATAATCTCCCCATCTTAAGATCCTTAATCACATCTGCAAAGTCCCTGCTAACATATAAAATCACATTCACAGATTTTAGGGATTAGGACCTGATATCTTTGGGGGCTCATTATTCAGCCTACTACAACAGTTTTCATTATCATCTAGGTCTGTCACCATTTGGGGTCAGTATATTCTCCGGGGCTCTTCTGAGAGTTCAGACATCAGAGCCACAGTAGGGTACTCACATGGCTTTAACTCTTCTTTACACCCTGCTAATCTCTCTTTTATTAACAAGAATATGGAGCGGTTGCTTGGACTCGGGGATGGAAGCAGGGAGAAAGGCCTGGAGGTATACCAGGGAGCAGGGGACAGGTAACACCACACCAGGACCCACCATAATGATCTGGCCCTTTGACTCCTGAGTTCATAAACCCAGAGGTCTCCTCCTGTTCTATAGTTTTGAAGACCAATTTTCAATTGCCTGTGAAAGTAATATATTAACTGATACATGCTAAACATAAATTCATATTTGCACAGGCAGAGTGAGTAGGGGAGAATTGTGAGCTGAGGCCAGATTCCTCAACTTGTGCCCTCCCCTTAGGTGACTTCTTAAAATAGTGTTAATTGCCAGCTTGAGAGGCAGCAGGCAGAATGGCACGGTGACTGGACTCCGAGTCAGGAAAGCTGAGTATTGACTCAGCACTATCCCTGCCAGCTGGGTGTAACCTTTGGCCACCCACTTAACCTCTTCAGGCCTCAGTGTCTTTGTCTGTCAATGGGAATATTGATATTCGGGTTGCCTCCCTTCCAAGGCAGAGGCCATGTATGCATGCCTTTTATCAACCTGCAAAAGCTTGGTTCATATGGGGGGAGCAGTGATGGCCACCCAGCCTAAGGCCTCCAACATGTGCTCATAGCAGCCGGGCAGGCTGTTGGGAGACATGGAGACAGGCCTGTGGCAAGTGTGTGTGCTCCCTTACCACTCCCTCCCACCCAAGCAGCCTAGGCCCAGGGCCAGCCAGCTAAGAAATGTGCTGCTCGCATTGAGCCCTGTAAATGAACAAAGTAGATAATTTAATATCGATGTGACAACTACAAGAGAGATTTTGCACATGTTTGCTTTGTAGCCAAAGGTTTCCTTGGAGCTTCCTCTAGGGCTGCACAATGTCAGCATCTTCGTCAGTGTTATTGTCACCATTTCAACCCCCAAACAGCTAACACCACTGAGTCCCTCCTATGTGCTGAGAATGTTGTAAGCATGAGCTCCTACATTGATTCTCACAACCACCCTGTGGGATGCGGATGGCACTTTGCCCCTTATAGATGAGGAAAACAAGGCTGAGAGGTGAAGTCACTTACCAAAGTCTCACATGCTAAGCAAGTGGCAATAAGGTGGATAAGACCTGGCTCTTATTCTCAAGGCATCACCAGTCACATCTAGAGGCAGAGTGTATGGAACTGGAATCAGTGCTTCCTCCCAAGGGACTTCACTTCGTCTTAGTGATAAGAACTCCCATTTATTGACAGCCAGAGTGCTCCTTAGAAGCGAAGATGGCAGGACTGCGTCTTAAGTACTTTGGACATGTTATCAGGAGGGACCAATCCCCGGAGAAGGACATCATGCTTGGTAAAGTAGAGGGTCAGCGAAAAAGAGGAAGACCCTCAACCAGATGGATTGACACAGTGGCTGCGACGATGGGCTCAGGATGGCACAGGAGCAGGCAACGTTTTGTTCTGTTATACATAAGGTCACTATGAATCGGAACCGACTCAGCAACGATCGGCGCCTAACAACAGCAATAACACCACCACTATCTGCCAGGAGTTTAAAATACATTTCTCCATTTAATCCTCACAACTACCCCCATGAAGATGATACTATTATTATCTCCACTTTACAGGTCAGGAAAATGAGGCTCCTAGAAGTTAAGTAACTTGATCAAGATGTCACAGCTCACACAGATGTCACAGTATAAAGCAGAACCATAACTTGAACTACTAAACCAGTGATTCTCAAACTTTTTGGTCTCACACCCTTTTATACTCTTAAGACATACTGAGGGTAAATTTATAGTGACAGAAAGCAGGTTAGTGGTTGCCAGGGACTTCGGGGAGGGGAGAATGCGGGTTGACTGTTTAATGGGTACGGGGTTTCCTTTGGGGATGATGAAAATGTTTTACAACTAGATAGAGGTGATGGTTGCACAACATTGTGAATATACTAAATACCACAGAATTGTATATTTAAAATGGTTAATTTTATGTTATGTGAATTTCACCTCAGACACACACAAAAAAAGAATACAATGAGGTAAGTCAACCACAACAAAAAAGTATCGAAGAGCCCAACGAGCTTTTGTTTCTGTGGGTTATATCCATTCATGTTCACCATATTAGACAACATTGTTAAAATATTTATTTATTAGTTTTTAAATTAAAACAATAAACAACTTATGTTAACATAAATATTTTTATGAAAATAACCGTTCTCCAAAACAAAAAAAAATTCATTGACATGAGTTGCGTTCTTTTACATTTTAAAAAGTTTCTCTAATGTCTGGCTTGAGAGAAGGATTCTCACATTGACTTCTGTATTTAGTCTGTTGTGATATGTTACTATGGTTGAAGTACAGGAAGATAATTTGGCCTCACATAGATAAGCAGTTGGACAAGGGAAAGTTATTTTAGTAGGCTTTTCAGATCATTGTGGACATTCTTCTTTGATACCACACTAAAACTTGACAAATGGTTGGTCCTTAGAGGTGAAGTGTGGTGTGTAATGTAAAACTGTACCAGTGAAATTTCTCTACCTGGTTCCATTGAACCTAGTGGACTCTCTTGCCCTTTGAATGGATCTTATACCCATTCGTGACTTTGTAACATTGTGCGTTGGACATTTGGAAAATATTGGTGCCCTGAGGTTTGTGGATCTTCCAAGTAATGCCATATTTCGTTCTACAGTATCAAACAATCACATTTGTTAACGTCATCACCTATCTCATTGGAAAACGTCTGTAAGTACTGAGAAGCCATCAAGCTCATAATGGTGGATACAAGTTTTTAAAAATTCTCATTTTTGCTTGAAAGCTCAAATTTTATCATTGGCAAGATACACTGTCAGTTGTTTTCCTTAAAGTGACGGGCTCACTTCATTCATTTACGAGAGACTATCTGCCGAATACCCAAGTCTGAATAACATTAGTTTGTTAGTCATTTTTTCAAGTAAATATGATGTCCCATTAAAAATCTGCCAGTTCAGTTCACGACTCAAAACAATCACACGCATGTTTTGCCTGGAGTCAACCGTACCTCTGTCTGCAGGAGAAGTGCCTTGAGCATGTTTCCCATTTTGTCACCCAGAATATTAAAAATATGGGTGCTCAAGGGTCAAGATTTAATAAAGTTAATAATTTTTAGTGCTTCATTAAGAACATCCTTAAGTGAAACTGGTTTTTTTTTTCTTTTTTTTTTTTTTTACTGTGAGTGCCTGGGGGTTAAGAATCCAATGACTACCACTACCATTTGGTGCCACCGTCCTGGTACGTGCTCTCCCCTCCACCCAGAATGCCCTCACCACCATCTCTGGCCATTATCCTCCAAGGCCCGGGTCAACCACTGCCTCTTCCAAGAAGGCTTCATAGGCTTTTAAGTGATAGCAATCACATTCTCCTTTGAGCTGCTTGAGCCCGCTCTCAGAACATCTGCTCTAGCACTTAGCAGGCTAGGTGTCATGTTAGAAGGAGATGTGTCGTTGCCTGTGAGCTCCTCAAGAGCAGACAGCACGCTGCAGCCTGGTTCATCGCTTGGGCGGGGGCATGTGTGTTGAATTGCAGTGGATTACACTGGATGGCAAGGGTCCAGCTCCAGGGCCCAGAACGGAAAACTCGAAAATGCCCTGCACCGACAGCAGTGACTACTCGGGGCTCATGGAGTACGTTCTGACTTTTTTAAGTTCCCAAGGAAGGTTCCCATCGGTAGCAATATTTGTGCATACTTAGTAAGAATGATCTTATTTCCAGGATAGGGAAAGGGAGTGACACTGCTGGACTGCTCCCACTCCAGGCATCTCATCGCCTAGAGCTGAAGAATCCTCAAGAGGGAGAAAGCCCCCTGCCACCCAGCCCTACGGAAAGGGCTGGGTCTCTTGCTCCGTTTTTCAGACAATGCAGGAAGATTCAGAGCCCACAACCAGGAAGTGGTGTCCTAGGTAGGACTGGAAGCCCAGATACCCCCGTCCCAGGTCCCCTCAATGGCTTGCAGTTCAAACAGATGATGCTAATGGCTCTGCTAGATGGTCCCCACTCTTCCTCCACACGCCCAGCCCAGCCTGGGACCTGGCAGGCTTTATCTCGCTTAGGGCTGTCTTGGAACTTTGCAGAATCATAGTTGTTGCCTGTGGAGATGCACTTGTTTATTTCAAAGGCTGATTTACTTTTGATGCCTTTGGCCTCAATAGCTGTTTCCTGATTTCCAGGAATTACTCTTAATTTAGCGGTTGCCAGCTCATAGCTCTGTGCGCCAGCCCTTTACCTGCCCGCTGTGCTCCAACTTCCGCCTCCTCGATGATCTTGTTGGCTGGTGGGCTGTGGAGTGGGGAGAAGCAGGGAGGGGTGTCCTCCAAGGGACCTGCACAGACTGGAGCATGGCCCACTTGGACAAGAGGACCCGGGCAGTGGGGACTGAGGGACCCTACACCAGGACCCAGAAAGCACATGCGGCAAGATGTGGAGATGGGAATAGGAAGATGGGGAGGGAATAGTCAACCTCTCAGTAGGAGTTTGGGCCATGATGGAGTGGCTAGCTAAGCAATCGGGGCCTTGGGCTATATCAACAGAGGTAAAGTGTTCACAACAAAGGAGGTGAATGTGCTGCTCTCTTCTGCAATTTAGTGTGTAGGGCATAGGCTCTGGAGCCTGATTTTCTGAGTTATACTTTTGACTCTGCCACTTATTATCCATGTGACTCTGGGCCTCAGATGGTCTTTGTCACCTTTTCCGTAGGTACAATAATAGAAGCTACATCAAAGTGCTGTTGGATCAATGAGATTTTAGATGTCAAGTGTCTGCCAGTGTGCAGAGCTCTCCTCTGCTCTGGTCAGATGCCAGCAAGACCTTCTGAAGGCCCCTGACAGTGTGGAGCGTTTCTGGAGGATGAAAGTCCCACACACGGGGCTGGGATAGGGGATGGAAGAAGTGACTGAGATGTAGGTTCTGGTGCAATAGAGGGAAGTTGACTTCTCACGCAGCCAGAGGCACACTAGTCTCAATCAGTTTCTTCGGGAGGTAAGGAGGTGGAGACAGAAGTTCCTTTTGGTGGAGGCATACCAGAAGAGACTGGATGGCCACAGGGCAGGAATGTTGCAGGATGGTGGCATCCTGGCCCAGACCTGTGTCTGGGGTGCAACTTTGTTCTGTCCCTGTGCCAGGCTGCAAACTCCAAAGGCTTTCTACTCTGGCTGGGCTGAGTGTGAGGCCGTTCTTAGGGACCCGGGATTCCCAGGCAAGCCCGGTGCATCCCTGGTAGGATTGCAGAGGGAATGCTGCAGTGTATTCATGCTTGGTGCCATCATAGCAGCTGAAGTCTGCTGGAACCGAGGGCTGCTCCCTACCCAACTGATCAACAGCCCTGTCAAGGGCCATGGGCCACTGTGACCTCCTGGGCAAACATGGGCATCCAGGCTGGTAGACTCGCCTGAGAGCTCTACTGTAGCCCTCTCCTTTTCCAGCCAAGGGCACCGAGGCCTGTGGGGCAGGGCAACCCAATGCCATGCCAAGCTGTGAACATGGAATCCCCACCCCTGAAGCCCAGCCCTACCTTGTGCCCAGGGACCCCAAGGGCTCATTCCCCTTGCAGAGTCCATGCTCTGTAAGAGTTGGGCCTGGCCCTGAGCTCAGCAGGCCTATCCAGGGCTGGACGACGTCTCTGCCCTTTTCCACCCTGCCCCTCACTTGCCAGGGGACCTTGGGGCAGGGCAGCCTCCTCTCCCCAGGCCTGTCACTTCCACTCGGAAAGGAGAAGGTGGCGTGTGGTATTGTCAGAGGCTCCTTTGGCCCTGACAGCTAGGACTTCTGGAAAGTCAGTGACCTGTGGCACAGATGGATGTAGTGGGGTGAATGGTGGCCCCCAAAAGCTATGTCCTAACCCCTGAAACTTGCAAATGTGACCTGATTTGGAAAATGGGTCTTTGCAGACGCGATTAAATTAAGGATATTAAGATGAGATCATCTTGGATTACCTGAGCGGGCCCTAAATCCAATGACTGATGTCGTCGTAAGAGAAAAGAAGGGGGGAAGACAGAGGCATGCACAGGGGAAGGCCATGTGAAGATGGAGCCAGAGATGGGAATGATGCAGCCACAAGCCAAGGAATGCCGGGAGCCACCAGAAGCTGGAAGAGGCAAGGAAATATCTTCCCCTAGAGCCTTTGGAAGGAGCACGGCCCTGCTGACACCCTGAATTTGGACTTCTGGCCTCCAGAACTGTGAGAGAATAAACTGTTGTTTTAAGTCACCCAGTTTGTGGTGCTTGGTTACGGCAGCCACAGGAAACCCAGAGAGTAGACAATGCTCCTCCCGAGACCCTGAGGCCGTGGCCCATCAGATGGTCCAGACCTTTGCGGGTGGCATCCCAGCAGCTCCGAGGCGCTGTCCCATGGCTGCCTTGCTGGGAGGAGCCCCTGCCCCTCCCTCTAGGCTGAGGCAGCTCCACCGGCTCGCTCCCCTCTGGCTGCTCAGTGCACCTGAGCACCAGCCTGTGTACTTAACGCTTTGGAAGGTGAGATCTGTTTGTGCAGCCTGTGACTTGACAACGGTTAGATTCATCAAAACAAATCTGCCCAGCCACAGAGCAGGCACCACCAGCCCGAGCGGCCCCATTCCTATCCGCTTAAGTCAGGGACCTCCGGGTACTTTTTATTTTACAATAATATGCTTTATTTTTTAGAGCTACACACAGTTTTCCCAATTATTAACATCGTGTGTTCCTATGGGACATTTGCTGCAATCAATGAATCAATACTGATACCTTATTATTAACTCAAGTCCATTCCTGTGGTACACTTGTTACAACTGATGAAGCAATGTTAGTATATTATTATTAACTAAGTCTACAGTTTACATTATGGCTCACTCTTTGCGTTGTACAGTCCTGTGGGTTTTAACAAATGGATAATGGTGTCATGTGTCCACCATCACAGAATAATGAAGAATAGTTTCACTGCCCTAAAAATGCCCTAGGCTCTACCTACTCGTCCTTCACTCCCACCCTGAACCCCAGGCAACCACTCATCTTCTTACTGTCGCTATAGTTTTATTGGAAGGAAAGAAACTCATCAGGGTTGGAAGTAGTAACTGTCCTTCATCTCAGCTGCCCCCGGTGCCATGATTGCTGGGAGATGGCTGACCGAGTCAGAAAAGGCTGCATTATGGGAGAGTGCAGCCATCCTGGCACTCAGGGGTGGAAAGAGACCTCCTGGGACCAGGCCCCTGCTGAGGATGCTCCACCTCGAGTCCTCTACAGGTCTGGGCTGGGGAGATGGTAGCTGAAGAGGGTCTTGTTTATGGTCCCTTCTGACTTTGTGTCCTTGAACTGGCCCTTCTCCTGAATGGACCTCCGTTTCCTCCTCTTCAGATGAGATGCTAACCCTTCTCCTGGGGTAGTTATGAGGGTCAGAGTGCAATAAAGCATGCTGGGCAAGAACCGTATAAGCCAGAACACTTTGGACAAGGTACAGTGTGCTCAGCCTCTGAGGAAGAGGTGCAGAGTGGGAAAGATGAGGAAGAGGAAGAAGAAGGATGAGCCTCCTCCTGAATCTTTGTCTGAAGCAGGGCTCCTCTGTCATTAGACAGGAAGTTCCAGCAGGCTAGGTAGGTTTGATTTGGGTGCAGAGTCCCTGGACCCGGGCCACCTCCCAGGAAGCCACTGGTGGCAGTAGCAAAGCAGGTCCCAGCAAGACAAAGAATGGCTCAGGTGCCACACCAGCTCACTGGTGGTGGCTGGCAGCAGCCCATGCTCACTCAAACCTGGTACCTCCCCCTCCTCACTGATGCTCTGCCATGATCCCAGCCCCAGGCATTGTGGTAGCAGAGGGATACTATCCAGGGACCCAGGCCTGGCTCCAATGGGTGTCCTCTTTGCCTGAGACAGACCAGCTGCCCAATTGTGTGGCAGGAAGTACCCAGCAAGTGGGACCAGGCCCTGGCTGCAAGGGCTACACTGTAGACATGGTGTTCTCCACAGGCCACTGATGTCATTTGTGTCCCTTGAAGGAGGCGAGAAAATCTTTGGGGGCCAAGCCACAGCAAGTAGCAGACCAGAGCTGATAAAGAGCCAGGGGCTCCTGGGCTGCTTTTATACCATATCGGTTCTGAAGACAACAGCCCCAATCCCAGTTGGTTCGGTCACGTCCAGTAGCTGAGATTCCATTTTAGTCCCTCCCCATAACAAAAAACAATGGTATTTGTGTGTGTGCCTTGGGTGGCCAGGGAGGGCAAGACTGCAGAAGTAGCCCTTGAGCTTCAGAGTGAGTTCTTACCACCTTTTATCATAGACTTCTGAAATTCTCATTACATTATTCACAACTCTTCAACTGCTCTTTACTCCTCAGCCTTCAAAGGCCCCTGCAGAGGCAGAGATGGCAGAGGGGTGTTTATGGGGTGTTACTCTTTGTGCTGAAGGAATAGTGTCCAGCACAATATCACCTTGAGTGAGGCTCAGGTAAAAATCATGGTTCTACTGTTTACCAGCTCCTTTGGTGTTGTGTAGAGACGTCCTGGGTATCATCTCCATTTCCCCATGTGGAGGGAAAAGGAGGTCCAGGCCACCTTTCTGAACTTTCAGGCTGGCTGCCCTTGGCCATCTTGAGATGCTGAGGGCTTGCCTGTGCCAGCACCCAGGGGAGCTGACAGGTGGCCTCTGTGGTGTGGAAAATGAACAGTGACGAGAGCTGCCAGACTACACCAATCCCCTGGGGCCAGAAGTCACCCCTAAAGCAGCTGGGGCTCTGGGCTCCTTGCCTTAAGCTGGGTCTGTCAGTGGAGTGGGGCTACTAGAACAGACACACCTTCCCAGCCCCCCAGCTAGAGAGCAGGGCCTGGGCACAAGGGCTCAGAGGGAGCGCCAGGTACCACTTCTCCCTTGAAGACAAGGCCGCGTTTTTCCGCCTATATATATGATTGCTCTTTTCTCAAGACTTTGTAATAGCGAGGCCCTGGAGTTGTAACTGAGCTCTGAAAGGGGCCTTTGTCTGCTGCTTTCAGACGTTTAGGAGTCAAAGTGGTAACGAGCTTCCCTTCTCCAGCCCAAATTCTGGGGCAGGAGTAGAGGCTCATACAGCTAAGTGAGGCACCAGGGAATGTGAAAGGGTGGGGACTACAGTCTGCAGACTTGGGAGCAGACAGGGGCCAAGGTCCAAGGCTAAGGTCAGGGCGAGGGCTGTGTAGCAGGGAGGCGCTCTCTGCAGCTCCCTATACCCATGGGGGTCAGAAAAGCTTTCAGCATTGACCTGCTGCTCTCATCTAGTCCTGCTGTTGAGAGATGGGGACACTGAGGCCCAAGCTCACCCAGCTGGTGGTGGAGCTGGGAGTGGAACCCAGCCCTCCTCACCAGAAGCTGGCAGCCTCTCTAGACCACTCATACATGGCCTACACAGCTGTTACATCTTCCATCCTCCATCTTGTATCTACCTACCATCTTATACCCACCCTCCATCATCTATCTACCCTCCGTCTTGTACCCACTCTCCATCCTCCATCTTGTACCCATCCTCCCTTTTGTCTCCACCCTCCATGTTGTCTCCACCCTCCACCTTGTATCTACCCTCTATCTTGTACCCATCTTTCGTCTTGTCTCCACCCTCTGTCCTGTATCCACCCTCCATATTGTCTCTGCCCTCCATCCTGTATGCATCCTCCATCTTGTCTCCACCCTCCATCCTGTGTCCATTCTCCTTCCTGTATCCACCCTCTATCTTCCATCTTGTTTCCATCCTCCATTTTCGTTTATTGTATTTGGTTATATAGTTGCTTACGGTAAGGCAGTGGTGGTTCAGTGGTAGAATTCTTGCCTTCCATGCAGAAGACCCAGGTTCGATTCCTGGACAATGCACCTCATACACAGCCACCACCGATGTGTCAGTGGATGCTTGAGCATTGCTTTGAGGCGGAACAGTTTCAGCGGAGCTTCCAGACTACGACAGACCAGGAAGAAAGGCTTGATGATCTATTTCCAAAAGTAAGCCAATGAAAACCCTATGGATCACAATGGTCCAATCCACAACTGATTATGGGATGACACAGGACCAGGCAGTGCATGGAATCACCGTGAGGGTGGGGCCAACTCCATGGCAGCTAACAAGGAGAACAACATGAGATGCTGAGAGTGCTTGGTGCTCGGACTTTCTGTACAGCCTCAGGTTTAATCATCACTGAATGCCCAAGGCAGCTACAGTACTGATTATATCCTTATTTCACAGAGGAGCAGACTGAGCCTTAGGGTGGGTGGCTTG
Source organism: Trichechus manatus latirostris (assembly GCF_000243295.1). Lineage (NCBI taxonomy): Eukaryota > Metazoa > Chordata > Mammalia > Sirenia > Trichechidae > Trichechus > Trichechus manatus. The sequence goes on from NW_004444259.1 coordinate 210,822, forward strand.
CCCATGGTAGTGCTTGTGGCTTAGAGGTGAAGTGTTGCAGGTGGTAGAGTCCTCTCCCCTAGAAGACTGGAAGCTTCTCTAGGGCAACAACCAATTAGGCTCAGGTACCCACAGGACTTGGCCCAGAGTAAAGTGCTCAGGGAACAGAAAATGAGCCAACCTTTTCTTCAAGGAACTTCTTGGAACTTGCCCAGTAGAGACCACAATGGAAGAATATCCTAGAATCTTGGGACCAAAGCCTGGGGCAGTGGAGTAGATCCTGAAAGCAGCTCATGCAGAGTCTCCAAGCCAGGCTGGTCATCAGGGGCCCTGGGGGCTGCTGGGTAAAATGTGGATTCCTGGGCCCCATCCCAGAGCTACCAAATCAGAAGCTCTGGGGAGTGAGGGGATGTAGTTAGCTGCATTTTAAATGGGCTCTGCAGGTAGTTTGGATGTACTTTATAGGGTGAGAGTCGTGAGCATTGGTTGGGGAGGCCAGGGCCCTAGGTCACACAGTAAGTCATCAAAGACTGGGACCGAAACTCTGCCTCCTGCCAAGGCTGAGCAGCACCGTCCATAAGATACTTGCTAACAACCATCATCTTGCTTCAAGGACCTGAGTCATACCAAACCCTAGCTGAGGATGGACAGCTCCAACTCCAAAGGTGTCAGTGGGAGATGTTTGGGATGACGTTTGGGTGCTATGACAGGAATGATCCTGTGGTGGGAACAGTGCCGAAATGGAAGTGTCTGTCCGCACTCCTTGGGTAGGAGCACCTGTCTCTGGAGGCCTGGAGAGTAAGCTCAAGCTGGTGGAGAGGGTGGCCTTCCAGGCATGTGCCAGTCATCTAGTGAGCACCTACTGTTTGCCCGGAGCTCAACTAAAAGCTGGAGTCCTGGTGGTGAACATGACAGATGCATCTCCTGCCCTGAGGAAACTTCAGGAGACAATGAACCTATCACTGGGATACAGGGCAATGAGGAGGGCACCCAACCACACTCTAAGGGTGTAGATGGGGGCCCTGCCTAGTCTGATGGGCAGGGCTGACAGGGAAGGCCCCCTCCTGGGAGAAGTGGGCACATACTCCACCCAACACGGCTCCTCCGTTACCAGGTTAGAGCACACACAAGTTCTAGCCAGGTCTTCAAGTCCCAACCAGAGGCCTGGTTGTTCTTTTAACCTGAAAACTTCCATTTAGGAGGAGAAAAATCTGCCAGAATAATGCAAACTATGTTGAGTGATGTCTACAATTTGGCCAGTTGGAGCTGGGATACAACTTGATACAATTTGAACTGTATCATACATTGTGATACAGAAGATAGTGGTTGTCAGAGCAAGATGAGTGTCTTGCAGCTTGGCAGGGGCCCTGGTACTGGGACCTCATGAGAGATCATTAACGGGGGAGTTTGCAGTTCACAAAATAGCAACCCTTCTTGGAACTTCGTTTCCTTGGAGTTTAGGGAAACAATGATGCCTTTCTTTCCACAACAAACAAACGTTCCCGAGACAAATGCTTATCGGTGTAGCCCATCTCTGTGCTCTCTGCATCCCTTTCCACGTTGCCATTGGCTATCGTGGTCGTCCCTCTTAAACCTGACCTTGGTTCAGACAGGAGAAGGGTCTGTTCTAGAACAGAACATCTGTTGGTGTGTGGGCTAGTGGAGCTCCCTGTACATGAGAGGCAGGGATCTGAGTTCAAGTTCTGCTCTTTGCTTTTGGTCATGGCGTGTGGTCGTGTGGGATGCTGGGCAAGTAGTTCAGCCTGACAGGGTGCAACTGGGTAGCTGTATGGAGTAGAGAATTTGGATGATGAGAATCTGGTTGTCATGAAGGCCTTGCAGGGACTCAAGGAGCCTGCCTCTTTCGGGGACTGCAGGAGACTGCCCCTTCCTCAGCCAACTCCACTATTGGGAGGACTTATGCTTGGGGTGTGTGTCAGTCAGGGTTCTCCAGAGAAACAGAACCAGTAGGACATATATACGTGTGTGTGTGTGTGTGTGTGTGTGTATGTGTATGATTTAGTTTAAGGAACTGACTCACACAATTGTGGGGACTGGCAAGTCCAAAATCCATAGGGCAGGTAGGCTGGAAACTCCGGCAGGATATCCATATTACAGTCTTGAGGCAGAATTCCGTCCTCGCCAGGAAACCTCAGTTTTGCTCTTAAGGTCTTCACTGATGGATTCTGATTCCTGCTCCACCACTTGCTGTGGTGTGGCTTTGTTCAAGTTTATGGCCTTGCCTTCCTTCAGTGTATCAGTCAGGGTTCTCCAGAAGACCAATAGGATATGGATACAGAGAGATATAGATATAAAGAGAGAGATTAGTTTTAAGAATTGCAATTGGCTCACACAACCGTGGGGTTTGGCACGTCTGAGATCTGTAAGACAGGCTGGCAAGGTGAAAAGTCAGACAGGATGTCTATGTTATAGTCAGAATTCCTTCTTCTCCAGGAAACCTCAGTTTTTCCTCTTAAGGTCTTCAGCTGATTGGATGAGGCCCACTCACATCATCTAGGGTAGTCTCCTCTGCTTAAAGTCTACTGATTGTAGATGCCAACCACATCTATAAAACACTTTTGCAGAAATACCTAGATTAGTGTTTGACTAAATAACTTGCCTAGCCAAGTTGACACATAAGATTAACCATCCCTGGGGTGTGGTGCTTACCTCTCATGGGTTCTGGGGCTACAGTGACACCCCCGCAAAGGCGGCTACCACTTCTGCTCAAAGAATGCCAGCCCCAGGTAGCATCCTGCATAATCTAGATCCTCAGAAGGGGTGTGAGTTCTTTAGAATGGGGGTTCCACCAAGGGCCTCCTGCCTCCCTGGTCAAGACCAGGGATTCTCCTCAGAGCTGCCTCCCTCATACCGACATTGGCCATTCCTCATTAAAACAAGTAAAAAATAAGAAGATAGAAAAAAATAGTTAGAACAGTAAATTAAGCTAGAAGGAAACGTTCTAAAAGGAAAGTGAATTGACTGATAAAAAGCCAACAGCATTGATAACAAAGACAAAGGCCAGCCAACAACACTCCTACATGGAGCCCAAAGGGGTATGTTACCACAGTTGTGGGCAGCCATTGCCCTGTGGCCAACCAAGGCCAAACTAGAATCCTGGCAGGGTCCCCAGAGGTACTGTCCAAAGCTTGGGGGCCACAGATGCCCCCAAGCTGTGAATGACGGCCCCTAAAGCACAATACTTGGAGTTGGACAACACAATGGCTCTGAAACTAGCAATCCTGGTTTTCACTATTGTGCCCCATTGTCCATCTGTGTCTCAGCCCATAGACCCCCACCTGTTTGCCTTCTTTCCAGATGCCTCCTCTAAAGCGGATCAAGGGCAGTACTTCTTGAGAGAGTCTTTCTAATTCCATCAAACAAACCTTCTCTGAGTGCCTGCTCAGAGCTGGGCCATGAACTAGCTACTGGAACTATGCTTGGTCCTGCTGCTCACAGAACTCACAGTCTAGTGGGACCCTTCTGACTGTTCCGAATGATCCAGAAGGAGACTTCACATAGATGTCTTTAATTAAACCTTCTTTTATTGTGAAATATAGCAGACAACGAAAGTGCTTAAGTCATAAATATCATAAATACACAGGTAAACAAATGGTTGTAAACACTCATGTAACTATCACCAGATCAAGAAATATCACGTTACTAGCCCCTCAGAAGCCCCTGTGTGTTCTTCCAGTCACAGTCACAACCCCACCCTCATCCCTGGTTTCTGTGATAATTACTTCCTTGCTGTTCTTTATGCTTTTACCACCTAAGCATGCATCCTGGAACACCATAGGTTACTTTCTCCTATTTTGAAGTTTGTACAAATGAAATAAGACCAAACATATTATCTTTTTAATTCATAGTTTTTTAACTTTTTGTTTTGGAATAACTATAGATTCACAGAAAGTTGCAAAAATAGTACAAAAAAGTCCCATTCACTCTACTCAGTTTCCCCAGTGGTAACACCCTGCATAATAGGACATTGACATTGGTACAATCCACTGACCTTATTCAGCTCTCACCAGTTTTGCATGTACGTGTGTGTGTGTGTGTGTGTAGTTTCACGTCACATACATGTTTTTGGTCTGGCCTCTTTCACTTAATCTTGTGCTTTTAAGATTAATCCACATTCATTTTCATAATCGCATAGCTTACTTTCATGTGAATGTACCACAATTTATTTACCCATTCTACCAAATAAAGAGATAATGGAGAAGCTCAATATCATCAGTCAGAACAAGGCCAAGGGAAGACTGCAGAACATTCCATCAATTGCTTATATGAAAGTTCAAGTTGAAGCTGAAAAAAATTAAAACAAGTCCACAAGAGCCAAAGTACAAACTTGAGTATATCCCACCTGAATTTAAAGACCATCTCAAGAATAGATTGGACTCATCGAACACTAATGACTGAAGACCAGACAAGTTGTGGGGTGACATCAAGAACATCATACATTAAGAAAGCAAAAGGTCATTAAAAAGAAAGAAAAGACCAAAATGGACCTCAGAAGAGACTCTGAAAGTTGCTTTTGAACATACAGTAGCTAAAGTGAATGGAAGAAATTATGAAGTAAAAGAACCAAACAGAAAATTTCAAAAGGCAGCTGGAGAAGACAAAGTAAAGTATTATAATGACATGTGCAAAGACCTGAAGTTAGAAAACCAAAAGGGAAGAACACCCTTGGCATTTCTCAAGCTGAAAGAACTGAAGGAAAATTCAAGCCTCAAGTTACAATATTGAAGGATTCTATGGACAAAATACTGAATGATGCAGGAAGCATCTGAAGAAGATGGAAGGAATACACAGAGTCACTGTACCAAAAAGAATTGGTCAACCTTCAACCCTTTCAGGAGGTAGCATATGATCAAGCACCAATGGTACTGAAGGAAGAAGTCCAAGCTGCACTGAAGGCATTGATGAAAAACAAGGCTCCAGGAATTGATGGAATACCATTTGAGATGTTTCAATAAACAGATGCGACACTAGAAGCACTCACTCATCTATGCCAAGAAATTTGGAAGACAGGTACCTGTCCAACCTACTGGAAGAGATCTATATATGTGCCTATTCCAAAGTAAGGTGATCCAACGGAATGTGGAAATTAACAAATAATATTATTAATATCACATACAAATAAAATTATGCTGAAGATAATTCAAAAACAGTTGCAGTAGTACATCAACAGGGAACTGCCAAAAATTCAAGCCAGATTCAGAAGAGGATGTGGAACAAGGGCTATCATTGCTGATGTCAGTTGGCTCTTGGCTGAAAGCAGAGAATACCAGAAGAATGTTTACCTGTGTTTTATTGACTATGCAATGGCATTCGACTGTGGAGCACAACAAATTCTGGATAACATGATGAAGAATGGGAATTCCAGAATACTTAATTGTGCTCATGCAGAGCCTGTACATAGACCAAGAGGCAGTCACTCGAACAGAACAAGGGGATACTGTGTGGTTTAAAGTCAAGAAAGGTGTGCGTCAGGGTTGTATCCTTTCACCATACTTATTTAATCTGTATGCTGAGCAAATAATCCAAGAGGCTGGACTATATGAAGAATTGGTTAACAACCTGTGAGGTGCAGATGACACAGCCTTGCTTACTGAAAGTGAAGAGGACTTGAAGCACTTACTGATGAAGATCAAAGACTACAGCCTTCAGTATGGATCACACCTGTCTTAGGCTGGGTTCTCAAGAGAAGTAAAACCAGTAAAGCATATAAATATATAGATAGAGAGATTTATATCAAAGAAACAGCTCATGCGATTGTAGAGGCTGGAACATCCCAAGTCGGTGGATTAGGATAGAGGCTTCTCTCGATTCACGTAGCTGTAGCTTACATTGTCTTATGTGCCCTCATATGAAAGCAAATGTCCACAGGTAGACTTATACAAGAACGTTCTTAGCTGCTTTATTCATAATAGGCCAAAACTGGAAACAGCTCAGATGTTCATCCACAAAAGAAGGGCTAAAAACAATCCCATCAAGTGAGATACTACGCAGCAACCAAAAGGAACAGGCTGCTGATGCACACATCAACGTGGATGACTCTCAAAACTAGTGTGATGAGGAGAGAAACTTTACACACTGTACATCAGTACAGACGGCTACAAAATTATATCCTCAGCAGGAACAAACAAACTTGGAAAGAATAAAGATAAAATATTTTTTGGAAGATTTTTTTTATCAGTAATTATTTAGAATTCTAGAGTTAGTGCTGCTCTAACAGAAATACCACAAGTGGATGGCTTTAACAGAGAGAAGTTTATTTCCTCACAGTAAAGTAGGCTAGAAGTCCAAATTCAGGACGTCAGCTCCAGGGGAAGGCTTTTTCCTCTCTGTCGGCCTTCTTCTCTTCGGTGTTCTCCTGGACTAGGAGCTTCTCTGCGCAGGGACCCTGGTCCAAAGGACACGCTCTACTCCCAGCACTGCTTTCTTGATGGTGTGAGGTCCCCCAACTCTCTGCTTGCTTCTCTTTCCCTTTCTCTCTTGAGAGATAAAAGGTGGTGCAGGACACACCCCAGGGAAACTCCCTTTACATTGGATCAGGGATGTGACCTTAGTAAGGGTGTTGTACAATGCCACCCTAATCCTCTTTAACATAAAATTACAATCACAAAATGTAGGACAGCCACACAATACTGGGAATCATGGCCTAGCCAAATTGATACACACATTTTTTGGGGGGACATAATTCAATGCATGGCACTGATTATTTAGAATTCTGGAGTGTGGAGGTGATGATAAAAAACCATGCCAGATTTTCCTCTCGTATTATAATTCTGTGCAGATGATACTCTCCTCTTTGTGTACACTGGGGGTGACCACACCCACTGCCCCACCCTTGGTAGGCCACCACTCCACCCCAAGTTTCTAATCAGGAAAATGTCCTGATCAGTGTTGGGTTTGTGGCCTCCAAACACCACCATCTCAGTCCTTGGGGATGACTTAAACAGTGGGATGAGTGTCCTGGTCCTTCGGAGGCCCTTTAGCTGCTTACAGCATGGGGGGGGGGGCATCAACACTGCTAATAGATTGGGACCTGGAGACAATTGCTTGGAGTACCTTTTTTGGGAGTGGTACCGATACCCCATACACACCACACCTGTCCCCGTCTGGGTCATCCCACACACACCCATGCAGAAACAGCAAGTCCTTTTCCTTCTTGCCTGTGGGTTGAAGTGTTAATGATGAAATTCATCTTCAGTGCCCAGTCCTCCCCCAGTCCTTATCCCCAGCGTCTGGATCACCGTGGACCTGCGGTCTGGTCCCCAACCCTGCAGGACCCCACCTCCCTACCTCTTCACACTCCTACCTCTTCCCTTCCTTTCTCCCTCCCCACCATCAAAGAACACAGAGACACACATCTCTTTCACACCTTGGTGTTTTATTTTAATCATCACCATTGGTGCACCCTGTTGGTCTAAGATTCAGTCCCCACACCCAGCCCTCTGGAGATTCTGCAGAGAGTTTTGAGGTCTCTGACCTTGCTCTGAAGCTCCTAGCAGCATGGGACATCACTTGAAGTGGTGGAGTTCTCCACGGATTCTTGGGATTCTGGGGACTCTTGGGACTCTTGGTCCTCGCATGGCTCGTTTAGATTCGTTTTCTTATTAAACTTCTGATGATGGCCGGATGGTGTTGGCCCTCTAGCTTTCTTAGGCATTCTTGGGCGGGCGGAAGTTTTCGGAGGGGCTTTTCTTTTCAGACTCCCCGGAGGGGATCTTTTTACCCCCGCGGTTGTCTTCCGCACCTGGAAAGAGAGGCAACAGGGTGAGCACAGAAGGGCATTGGTTTGGGGGAAGGGGTTG